>NW_024412388.1:69118218-69153005 GCF_014898765.1 Herpailurus yagouaroundi
AAGAAGAAGAAGAAGAAGAAGAAGAAGAAGAAGAAGAAGAAGAAGAAATAGACTAAACTAGAAAATCCTAAGTGAATGTACATCTTTCCTTGGCTTTTACTTCCATGCACCACACAAAGCAAACTGGTAACAAATAGTGCCATATTCTCTGTGAGTAGAAAATTATTTCTTGCCCTATTCAAACACTTTTTTTTTTATGAGACACCCACAAATCCTCTCAACTATAGACCGGTGCCTGTTTAAGTGTGCAGCTGAGGTGTGGTGCCTAGATTGTTAGAAGAGAATATAATCATGTGTTTACCAAAAAGGCCATCTCTGCGTTACCAAAGAGTTACATATGGGAAATACGAATTATTTGTGTGCAGTATTATCATAGTATTTCACTGCACAAAGTTGTGTTCTTTTCAAAATAGAAGTAGCTATGTGATGTGTCTAGGCTTTTTCTATATTTATTTTTAGTTGCAGGAAGATCTCCATCTCATATAATTCCAAGGATTTTTCTTCATCGATATATGTATGTATATATACACACACACATATGCGCACATGTGCACGTACACACACACACACACACACACACACACACACACACACACTCTGTCAAGCACTCAGGGAGGCACCTTCATAAACTTGCCCTGCATGGTTGTTGGTTTATCTGCCAAGGAAATTCATTACTAAGAGAATGCCTTGCTTTATATGCTTACTAAATTTTTAAAAAATGTTTTTCATTATATTTATGCAAACGTACCTTGGCTAGCTCATAATTTACCAAATGCGAGCATTTGTCAGAGTTATTTCCAATCACTCAGAAAAATGTGCCTTTGTGTATTTTGATTATTTAAAGCAATTTTGTTTCCATTATGCGTATGTGTGGCCAAAACAGCATGACTGTCTTGACTGAGGAAGTGGGAATACTCTTAATTTTCATACGTGCATCTTTGATTGTTTACCCAATGTACGGATAGTGACGTGGGTATAAATGTTTTCTGCACACATTTATTTTCCTTGGCACTTCAGAAGGGAAGGGTAATGCAAAGGAAAATTACATATGCCGTTGTTTGCATTAAAATATATAAAATCAATTGTAAGCTGAGGATATGCTTAATATTTTGAAGCATAAAAATTAGGGTACACTCTTTATATAGAAATCTCTGTCTTGTGATCACATCTTATTTATACATTAGCTATAAACATCTGGAATTTTTTCCCTTTGGGCTTGTGCAAGCTTTATACCAAACTGAAGTTCTCAGGGATCAAACAGTGTCATTCAAATTTGCTTACATTGCTTTGAAGCAAATCAGCTTATTTGCTCATTAGATGACAAAATAATAGTATTTCCCAATGAGACAGGAGAGGGAAATAGATCCAATTCAAGGCAAGGCATTAAGGACCACTATTCTGATTACGGTGTCGCTATATAACTGTAGAATCAAGTCTTATTCAGTTTTTCTGGGATATTATATTTCACTAAATTTCAAAT
Source organism: Herpailurus yagouaroundi (assembly GCF_014898765.1). Classification (NCBI taxonomy): domain Eukaryota; kingdom Metazoa; phylum Chordata; class Mammalia; order Carnivora; family Felidae; genus Herpailurus; species Herpailurus yagouaroundi. The sequence goes on from NW_024412388.1 coordinate 69,119,699, forward strand.
GCTGTCAGTAGTAAGACACACCAATATTTTATAGTCTACAAAGAAAATTTAAAACTCTGCCAATGAAACTGTGATATCTCATTGATTGAACAGCCTTGTCGAATTTCAGAAATGTTAAGACAAGGGGGGAAATGCATCTCATAATGGGTAAAATAGTATATATGGAATAATTACAGAGCTTTAGATCTTGGATATAGTCTATTTACTACATCAGCACAACTCAAAGGCGTTCCTTTCCTGGCAAGAGAAGATTTATTATCACCTTCATTCAATGGAACTAAAAATATATACTGTCTTTTCCAAACTGTTTCTACTCTTCCTCATTCATAGAGTTATCAAGATGATATTCTCTCTTTTAGGAGAGTTGACTGTGTCTTTTTTTCACTTTATTGAGGTATAATTGTAAGCTATTTAAAGTGGACGATGTGATGATTTAATACATGTCTACGTTGTGAAAAGATTTCTCTCATTGAGTTAATTAACGTATCCATCCCCTCACAAATATACTTTTTCCTTTTTTTCTTTTCCTATGTTTTCTTTTTTCTTTTCTGTATTTCTTTTCTTTTCTTTATTTCTTTTGTTTCTTTCTTCCTTTCTTTCTTTCTTTTTCTTTCTTTCTTTCTTTCTTTCTTTCTTTCTTTCTTTCTTTGAGAACAGAGTTGACTTCGACTTGAAGGAGGCAAAACAGTAATACAAAAAAAAAAGAAAAAAAACCACTTAGGGTTTAGAATTTTTGAGAAAGTTCTGACTTGATTCATGTTTCTGTGAGACTTCAGTCTGTAAATTAATCTAGTTGAGACTGTGTCCTCACTCACTTTGTCCCTTCAGGTTTCTGCTTTCCTGCCCATCAAAACTCCCCTTCCAGATCATTCTAGGACTAACAGGCACTCAAGTATTTATTACAGGAAACTGGAGAAGAGGTGGATACTAAATATTCCTTAAAGCACAATGATAAAGCAATATAAAAAACAGTCAACCAAAACATGTTAAAACCTTCAAAAGGTGTTAAGACTAGTCTATCTCAAACACATTTGTTGTAAAATATGCAAATTGATGATGAAACAAGTAAATTCTTTGATTTGATTGTCAAATAATAAACTTTAAGAAAAATAAACTATTTTGCTGTCCCTCTTATCACCACCAATATCTCATCTAGATCCAGGCAAATAGTATTTTCCCAGCAGATGTTTCTTGAGTGATTTAATTAAATGATAAATTATTACCAAAGAGTCTTTTTCTTTACCTCAGTTTTGGAGATAGGAATTATGAGGCAAGAAACAATGGTAGACAAAAAAATAATAATAATAATAATAAATTGCATTTGAATTTGTTCCTTACATATTGCATATCAACTATTTTTTATTATAGTGTAAGATTTTTCTGACATTATATACAATATTCAGTTACTTTATCAACCATCCATCCATTACATAAACATGTATGAACCACCTAGTGAATAATGGGCATTTTGGATAGAAAGATGAATGGTGTTACCCTCTCTAGCAGTGATTCTTACATTTTTTGGTCTCAGCACCTTTTCCATTCTCAAAAATTATTGAGGATCACAAAAGATTTTTTTATGAGTTATAGCTCTCAATATTTATCACATTAGAATTAATAGGGAAACAAATTAATATTCAGTTATAAATAGCAATAATAAACTCACTGCATATAACACATAAGGGGCGCCTGGGTGGCGCAGTCGGTTAAGCGTCTGACTTCAGCCAGGTCACGATCTCACGGTCCGTGAGTTCGAGCCCCCCGTCGGGCTCTGGGCTGATGGCTCAGAGCCTGGAGCCTGTTTCTGATTCTGTGTCTCCCTCTCTCTCTGCCCCTCCCCCGTTCATGCTCTGTCTCTCTCTGTCCCAAAAATAAATAAACGTTGAAAAAAAAATTGAAAAAAAAAACATAAACATAAAAACACAGTTTTATGAAAAGTAACTCTATTTTTGAAAACAAAAACGTCCTCTGAAAATTGACATTATTGGGGCGCCTGGGTGGCTCAGTCGGTTTAGCGTCTGACTTCAGCTCAGGTCACGATCTCACGGTCTCTGAGTTCGAGCCCCACATGGGGCTCTGTGCTAACAGCTCAGAGCCTGGAGTCTGCTTCCGATTCTGTGTCTCCCTCTCTCTCTGACCCTCCCCCGTTCATGCTCTGTCTCTCTCTGTTTCAAAAATAAATAAACTTAAAAAAAAACATTGACATTATTTACATTTTTTTGCAAAATTTTTAATATCTGTGTTAAAAGAGAACAGCCAATTTCTCACATCTATTTGTATTTCAATCTATTGCAATGTATTGTTTTGTTTGAAGTATATGAAAAAAATCAGCCTTACACAGATATTAATTGAAACGAAGACGAATATTTTAATAACCTTTTCAGATAAATGCGATATTCTTCTTTGATACTAAACATTAAAAAAATAGTTCATTAAAGGTTAGTTGCAAAGTGGAATCTGAAACCAAATCAAAGAACATTTTAAAATCTGTTGTGTTAAAGTACATTAGTTTGCCTTACATTTTTAAAAGTAATCTCTATGCCCGATGGGGGCTTGAACTCACAACCTCAAGATCAAGAGTCACATGCTTCTCCAACTGAGCTAGCCAGGCACCCCTGGTTTATCTCACCCTATGAATAGCTCTTTCCCCCATGCATTACTTGCATGATTTTATAACATGATGGAAAATACTGTTTTACTGAATTATGCAGATTTCCCAAAAGTCGACATATGTCATAAAACTTATTTTTCTAATTGCCACTGTTAATATTACCACCAAGCTTATCAGAAAAGTCTTTAAGCATTGGGAAGTTGTCAGGCACAGAGTGGCAGATACAAATTATTCTTTAGATTATAATTTCTGCTGGAATGTTTGAATTTTGTCATTGGCAATAAATACCATTGGTTGTTTCCTTGAATTGATTTGCTTGCTTTCATTCATCTTTTGAAACATATCTGTGAAGTACCCGACTCTGAATAACCATGGTTTGTCTGTCAGTTGCTTTTTAAAGTAAAAACCATGAAAAGAGAAGCTATTTCAGCTTGCAACCCAAACATTTATCTCACAAGTACTTGACAATCATCATCCTTCAGTTACGGTGGGAGTGCTTTTTATATACATCCCATTTTGTCACACAGAATATTAAAGATGTGTATTCAGGAATCTGGGCTTATAAAGTGAATATTAATTTTCATTGTTTTTTAAAGGGCATCCTTCACTGAAATTGGTATGTTATTTTTTGTTTGTTCTTTGTTTAGTGTTGTTTTGCTTTTGTGTCATGCAAGTGGTAGGTGAATAAGAATATAATGACTATGATACTACAACTTGACGAACAAACTGTACAGCAGCTAGTCTGGTACCACTTGCCTTAATTCAGAGTATTAGTTTTACACACCAATGCTTTTCTGTCATCAGTGCAAATGTCAATAGAGTGAAAAAGACAAGTAATGTCTTAGTATTATTTTGAAAATAGGTTTGACTTTGCAACCCCCCCCAAAAGGGTCTCTGGGACCTTGAGGAGTCTGCTGATTTTACTTGGAGAACTGTTACTCTAGAGATTGAAAGGTTAAGGGAGCAGATAGGTAAATGAACACGAATTTTCTGCGGTTTGTAATAAGTACAATGATAGAGGAAAGCACAGGGTCTTTGAGGAGCATTTCCCAAAAGAGATTATGTCTGACTGGAATCTTGAAGGACATCTAAGTGTCAGCCAGGTAAAGAATGGAGTCTTTGGCTGACTGAATCCTGTGCCTCACAATATTATTTCTGTTTTCATTTTACTAATGCGCTTTGTAAAGTCTAAAGAGGTCTCAACCATATGGTTCCTATATGGCAACTGGATTCCAAAAAACATGCATGCCTAGTCAAGTAAGGTCATTAATAAGCCATTACCACTCAAGGTTGAGTTACTAAGGGAATTTGGAAGAGAGAACCTGGATAGTTGCATGAGACTCTGTGTTGGATTGCATAGACATTTTTATGTGGTAAGCCAGATGTCATCTATTTTATGTGCTTTTGGGTTTTGTGACCCAACAGAAATAAATTCCAACTGGTCCTCATCAGTGCGACCTGGCTAGATATCACTAACCATTTTTCACTAACAAAAAAAGAATGTAAAATAACTGACATAGATTGAATTCCTAATATGTGAGTTAGTGGGCTTACAGACATGATCACATTTAAATATCAAACAACTTGATAGATATTTATAGTATCCCCATTTTTAAGACCAAGAAACTGAGGTTCAGAGAAATTAAGTAGTATGCCAAGGGCCACAAGGTGCATAAAATGTAGAACTGGTTTCTAAGCCAGCTGTACCCAACAAGGGAATCTCTGTTCTTTCTCAAACTGGTGCACAGGTAATGTGGAAGCAGGTAGGAGTGTATCAGGAGGAAGATAAGCCTCAGAACACACAAATTTGCCTTGGTAGAAAATTATTAAAACATTTTAAAATGCAAAACAGAAACAGATATGTAATGAAACAGAATGGAAACCGCTTGAATTATTAAGAATCAGATGGAGGCTTCTAAGACATTTTCTCTCAGGAGGGGAGAATCAGGGATTGTCTCCAAAGTCAGAGTTCATACTCCTCTGCCTTGAGGATACTTTTCAGATGCACTCTGAGAAATTCATTCTTATATCAAACGAAGCAATGTGTTCTCCCTAATAACTGACCAAATGCTGCCCAGGCTGCGTTCAACACAATTGCAGTCTAAAGTGCTAGGAAAGAGCTCATAATTCCTGGTTGTTATGGGTACAAGGCAAAATTCTAACCATCTTCCACAGATGTGACATGAGTACTAGAAAAGATGATGTTAGGAGAGAAGCAATTAACTCTAATATTTACAAATAGTCACTAATGGCAGATGATAATGATGATCATGAGAACGAGTGTGACGAAAACTGTATTTGGTGTATCTACCATGTGCCAAGCAGTATGCATAAATCCATCATCTTAAGTTAAATGCACAACAATCTTATAAGGTGATCTTATTATCCCCATTTGTGTATGTACCCAGACATAATACTGTTGCATTCACGTTATCCCAACAAGTCTATGAGCTATTATTACCCATATGCTGCTGACGACAAAATTGGTCTCAGAGCAGATAAGTAATTGCCCGAGTATACACAATAAGTAAATGATGGAAATAAGCACAGACCCCTGTGGGCTTGTCTCAAAAGCCTCAGAACTTTTCATGCCATGCTGCCTTGATATTAGGTAGGGGTAACAATATAATTTTTATCTAAATTTGGATGCCTTTGAGAAGAAAAGGGATGCTATTAATAATTGTGCCAGAGCAAGAGACATCAATGGGGATTGCCCAGATGGGGGATAAATGGTTACCTTATTATTGGGCAAACATAGGGGCTATATAGTATCAAACTTCTTAAAAATAAATGCATTTGGATATTCCTTTGTTTTAAAATATTTACTAATCATTCTACCTTAAGCAAATTTTTATAGCTTAGGGGAAAACACTTTTGTGTATGCTTGATATCTGAGAAATAATTTTGACCTAGCAATTTAAAAAATGACAGGAGAGTAAAAAATATGCGTAATATTTGATACATTTTTATACACAACGAAACAGAAGTCAGGCATAAAACTCTAAAGGGGATAAAGAAGATTTAGAAAGCTCTAATTCAGTATTAGAAGTTAATGAATGTGGCACTTGCTGTGTTCTGAAATGTTATAACTTACTGATTAAGGGGAGAAAATTCTGGGAAGGATGTTGCATACTTGAGTATTTTCCTATTTCAGAAATAATCCTGTAACAATAACTTGAGATGGTTTTATGTAATTGTGGCAGGTAGCTACTCCACCTTGATCCAAATACAGGTTTGGGCATGTTTTTGTTTTTTGTTTTTTCTTTTATAGTTGCTTCTACTCCAATGTATCATAGGTGCAAGTCTTAATTTCTTTCTAGTAAAAGAAGAATAGCTTATAATTTCTTTTGTTTCTTTTCCTTTGATCCAAGAGTTCTCTCCTCCCAGTTTTTAACCTGCTTTGTTCAGTCTCTTTTTTTCTGCTCTCATTTTTTTTCCTCCTCAGTACATTTACATAAAGTTAAGTGACTTAAGCTGTTTATAATATTATTTTTGGATTTTACTGCTTCTTGCTTTGGCTGTTCCTGATCATATCCAGATTTATTTTCTAGAAGAAGCTAATTTAGTAAAACCTTTTTTTTTTTTTTTTGGTAAAATAAGTACTATAAACTTTCAACCAAACAGGCCACTCAAAAGCACAGATTCGTCCAAAAGCAGTTTTTCTTTTTTCTTTTTTTAATTCTGAAGAGACATGCATATATTCTTGAGTGATACAATATGTACCAGCTTTGAACAAACATTTATCAAGACATTAGCTCTTAAAAAAGAGAAAGGGCAACAACTCAAATACTATCTTTTACCACTGAGAGATTTTGCTCTGTGTGTGTGTGTGTGTGTGTGTGTGTGTGTGTGTGTCTTGTAAATTTTTGTGTTTAGAGTAGCCTTTCAATCTTTTCAAATCATCCTTATGAATCTTTTCAGTTGGCTGGACATAAGAAAAGAAGGCTTTTCTCTTGAATGAATACGAGAATTATTACGTTAAGCATTGAGTAAGAGTGTGCTGAGTACTTAATGCAACATGACATGCATGGTACTCCCCACAAGCTCACCTTCAAAAGGATGAGACAGAGATAAATACAGACCTGCAAACATGTCAGATTGCCAAGTGCTAGGGGAAATATCTCTTATCCCCCCTGCTTTCTCTTTCATTGTTTCTTTAGGAGACCAAGGGCACACAACGTAATGAGGAACAGAAGTCAAAGGAAGCAGAATTCTTAGGTCCCGTGTGCACATTAGTAGAACCTGGTATTACAATTAAAAGCTGAAGTATTGAGGCAAACTAGACCAAGGTAGGCAAGGCGTCCTGTTTCCACAGGCACTGTTAATCTCAGCAATTCTAGACTTAGGGATGGTTTGTCTCTTCCTTTCACCTATGGCAACTGCTGCCAGACATCCAAAAGTACTGAAATGTATAATATCATTTCACATAAAAATGGGAAGGAGTAGAGAGAAGGAAGATGAAAGTGATAAGAAGGGAGGAAAAAAAGGCATTTATGCCGTCGTATCTTATGTTAATGATCTTTACTCTTTGCCTCTAACAGAGTTTGTCAGATCTTAAAAGTTTATCTGCAGCCTAAAAGAAAGTAGCTCAGAAGAGTTAATATCCCTGGATATGGCAGGCAATGTGGTAAAGGAAAGCACAAGGTCCGTGGAGGCAGAAAGATCTGTGTTGAATCAGTTCTGCTGCAGACTTTTCATACCTTCAGCAAGTTCCTTAGATCGTTTGAGCTTTATTTCATTATCTGTAAAATGGTTGCAATAATACTTACTCCACAGTGTTGTTCTGAGTGTGAATGAGTTTATATACCCAAAGCATCCAGCATAAGGCCTGACACGAGTGTGCGCACATTCATTGGCTATTGTTATTGTCATTTAAAATATAATCATATTCCCAGAAACTACATTTTGTTACTGCCAGAATCATGTAGACCAGTAACAGAGGAATCCCTATTTTCTCTTTCATATATGGTCAGAAATTTTAAAAAAAAGTCTCTTAGAGGCAAATAAGAGCAGAAACAACTGTAATTGGCCAGTCATACTACTATGTACGACAAAATCATAATCTAAGACCTATATTAAACCAGGCTAACAACCATCAAAAGCAGCATAAAAGAATGAAGCCACAAAAACCAATGTGTATCCCAAAAAGTATGTATAGAGGGCAAATTACTTTTTTGGTGTTGGTGTTGGTGTTGGTGGTTGTGATGGGGAGGATTGAAGGCAAAGACGGTATTTGAAGTGGTTAAGAATGCTTAAAATCCAATTCCATTACATAGCATTTGATCTTCAGAAAAACAGTGTGCTATATGGTTTTTATCCTCAACCTTCTCATCTATAAGATAGGGACCTACTTATAGGACTGTTGTGAGGTATATATGCGATAATGCATATAAATCAATCAGTATAAGCCTAAGTAAGCACTCAGTATTGTTACCAGTGCTTACGGACCTCTTGCCTCTGTTTAGCATTGCTTAGTTACATTGTCTCCCTGTTTCATCTATTTCTCTAACTCATCTGGACTTCCCAAAGCATAGTCCTGGACTGTTTACTTCCAGAACACTTGAGTGCATTTGAGAGCTCCATGAGAGTGAAACATTCTAAAATGTAAATCATGATATGATTCTCCGCATAAGTCCACAGGAACCAAAGGTTGGGCTTCTCTTCTTTGGACAAAGTTACTGCGTGGCTCCCAAAAGGCTAACTACAAGCCAAAGGTCATGCATCACGTTTTGACATTTCACCATCAAAAATCATCTATCAGTGAGACTCAGTTCATATGACTAATCTTGTTTGATTTGGCAATGAGGTGAAATGTCAATAGGCTTCCTATTTTGACTGAAACTATTGAATATACCAAAGGGAATATTGCATGTGTGTTAGTCATCCCAGAATAAAGATGAGTATACTTTCCTGAAAAGTTCAGCTACACTAATGGGATAATGGATCACCAGAATACTTTATATTTGAAATGCGGACTTTGTTCACATTCTTGCTTCACTCGGAAAATTGTGTCATTGTTGCCAAAGTCTTGAATTTCCTTTACCCCATGCCTGGATTCTCCATTGACACTAATGGGAATTTCACCTTCAAGCACAGACAGTCTATGGAACTAAAATGACAATAGCAGAAGGTAAAGAATACATTTTATACATTGTGCTACGTAATATTTTTCTTGACTGTTTCTGTTATAGTCATTGACTATTGCTAAAAAAAGACCCATTTGGAAACCTGAAAACATATTGTCTCCAGGGGCTAGTCATTTGAAAATACACTTTTGCCCATACATGTCATCACAAATTATATAAAAGAATAATTATAGATCAATCTACATAATTTTAATTTTGTGGTGAGTTAATTACAAAAGCATATCCCTCTGGCACTGCCATTAGTCTATAAGGTATGTGTGCTTTTTTTTGTTTTTCTTTTTTCAATCTAAAGGAATGACATTGTGTAGAAAAAAAATGTCCATATTTTCTTATGGAAACATAATGCAAAATTTGCCACTTGCTGAAATTTAAAGTATGACGAACTCTTTGTAGTTCATGTTCACACGTTAGCAATAACCTGTAGAGCTACGAGCTGTTAGAATGTAGCATTCAAAAAGAAAACCTATATGAAAGAAGAAATACCAAGCCCATTTTTATGAGTGACCAAATGTCAAAAATGTATTAAAGCAGTTTACAGGCTATCCTGTTCATTATTTTGCTGACTTAGAAACCTTGAAGTGTTTTGTATCCATTTCATTATCTGCAAAAGTATGAACTGTAATGGAATTTACATAAAAATCCTGCTAGAGAGTGGGGACTTTACTGCATAGTCAGCGCTGCCTCCTAATCCAATCTTCCCCAATGCAGTTGGTAAGGCAGTTGCCAAACTCAAACAGCAGGATCTCTTTTATAAAGAAAAGTATGAATTTGAGCTGTAAAATGAGCACAACTATTTTTCTATTACTCTGGATGCTTCTTCTTGCTGAGTTTACATAAGAAGTCTAGCAGGAGGTGTTATTAAATAGCCTCAGAAATTAGCCCCAAAACAATTATCTTGGTTTAGCTATGGAAAAAGACACAAGAGGCTTAATGAAAAGAGCATTTAAATTTTTGTGATTGAATATCTGTTGGACACCTCTGTAGTTATTAACCCTTGTGGGCAGCATTTCAGATTTTTTATTATTTTTAATTGAATTGTTTTTGGAAAACTGCAGATTAAAAACAGTTTTCTCCCCTATGTTGGTCGGAGATCCCAGGGCAAACTGTGTAATAATGGGTTCTTTAAAAGTTTGGTTTAAACCTCGCTGCGTGGCAAGGAATATACGCTTGTTCAATGTAAATTTGAATTTACATATTACAATAGATTTGTAGAAATACTAAGTAGGAAAGAACCTCTCCAGTCATATCGCCCACCACCCTTTCCTCACAAATTCTAACACCCATGGCTTTCTTTGTTAGTAAATTTGCCATGAGTTAAGTTTCCTATGTTCTCGTTAAGAGAATATTCTAAAAGTTACTATTTTTGTTTGTTTGTTTTTCCTTTTCCCCTATACATAGCCAGAATTTTGGAATAGTCAGTACTGCTTATTTTTTTTGTGGTCCTGTGGCCAGTCCAAATAATTTTTCTGTCTCTATAGTATTTGCTATTTTAAAATATTTGTTGGCTCTTATCATGTCAGATCTTAAAAGTTACTTAGTCGGTTGCTTTAATCTTTCCTCCCAAGCCCCCTCCCAACCTCACCTCCCCAGTCACTTCATCATTTTTTTCCCTCTTAACTCTCTCCAATCTTCTACATATTTCTGGAACTGAGTTTATCCAAGCTGAATGCACTTTTCCAGGTGCATCATATATCATTCCCTAAGCCTGGGATATGATGGTTCTTTGTATACAGCCCAAAAGCTAGTGAAGTTTGTGGAGTTTGTTCTTTTTTTCCTGATCACTGTCAGTGTGTTGACTCAGGGAGTTTTCTGAACATTTCCACTGATTCCATAGGGAGCCTTTCTGAAAATGGGCTATCTTCTACCTGGGTCAGTCTATTTGAGGGATAGGAAATGAGAGAAAACATAATTTTGTAAGCTGTTAGAAAACGTGTCCTATCACCCCACCCAATCCCCTGCCATTTTTAGAGCACATCCATTTTCTTGGCATTTTCATTTTTGTTAACTATATTTCATTATGAAAATGAAATGGAAGCCTACACAAGCCAATTACAGCTAAGGCCATCAGAGCAAAAGTGGAGAACTCAGCTCGACATAGTGCACAATGATTCTCCTCGCTGTATTACAGATGTTTAAAAGATAAAACAAAACAGAATAAAAAAATAGTTGAAAAGGCCTGCACTGAAATTAAAGTTTTCTTCATTTAGTGATAAAAAGCTGGCTCTTTACATTTTCTTCACCTATTTTTTGCAATTTATTTTTAACTACTTTCCTGACCTTCAAAGCCAGTGGTAGTAGGTATAAATTAGAGGAGGGAATAAGAAAAAAGAAAACTAAAATTAAATATGACACACCAAAATTTTAGCAATGAATTATACAAATTTCTTTCTATATCATAATTACTATTACCAACTATGAAAAGACTATGTATCCAGTTATTGCACAAAAGCGGGCCACACCACAATGAACCCCAAGCCCCTTCAAGCAGTGTACAAAAGATCATAAACACCTATGCATCAGTAAAGCAAATCTGGAGAATGTATCAGCTGATGAATATGAAAGCAAATTATCGTCCTGAAGTTTTCTATATTAACATAAATATATATCATATTCATAGATTCCAAGAGGCTATCCATTATAAGAGCCTACTCCCACCGATTTGGTAATCGTTTTTCAGAAAATAAATGAAAATTTACACACAAGACTCCAGTTTGCTAAATGGCAACCAAATGCATATATCTACAGGATTAAATATCACTCTTGCATTTGAATCGCAAAGTTTGACCCAGAATCTTTTTTATATCCTTGGAGTCACCTTTGAGCCTTGATGGTGGCATCAGAGACAACCATGGTACTTTTCAGTTAATTCACCTTCGATTATATAGCTTGGTCAGTACTCCTTCAGTTATATACCTAAACAGCCAAATAGCCCAAATGCTTTTGAGCAAAATGGAAAATTATTGGCTTTTACAACTTAAAAACCTGCAGATAGTCTTTAGGCCCTGTTGGTTCATAGACTCAAAAAAACATCACCATGATCTCATTTCTCTCTCCCGTGCAGTCTCCATACTCAGCGGGTTGTCCCTTGTGGGAACTGCATTAGCTCCAATTTCATATCCTCTTTTATTCCAGTAGAGTCATGAGAGCCTTTCTCTTTCAACCCTTACAAAAGCCCTGGGCCTGGATCTCACTAACCTGATTGGGTCATGTGTCCTCTGACACATAGCCATGTGTCGCTATGGCCAGTCACATGGGATTTCCTGAGTTACTTAATTCCACAGCACGATTCAAGATAGCTTCCTGTGACGATGGAAATGTCTCTCATCTACACTGTCCAGCATGGTAGCCACTTGTCATGTGTGGCTAACGATTACTTGAAATGTAACTGAGGAACTGTTGTAACTGAGGAACAAAATTTTAAGTTTTATTTTAAACAATTTAGATTTAAATTAATCGCCACGACTGCACCGAACAGCACAGCTGCAGAGTTTGGTGTGTGCGTCAAACCCAGGTAGATTACACGAGCTGAGAAGGGGATCCCCAAAGGAAGGGTTTTTGTAGACAGCAGACCCTACCTATTTTCCAGAGTGGGAAATACAGATGTGAAGGGGTAAAAATGACAGATGTTCACTACTCTGAACCCTAAAACTTGAACTTTTTATTAACATCTTTTGGACTGACTGTTTAATTTCATAATATATGGCTTGTATTGTATTACTTGCAGTTTTTCTATTTTCTATTGTTTTGTTTGTTTTCCTTAATTAAAATGCATACAATGGGAACTTTGGACACAGAGCTCTTCCAGCTTGAATGAGAAGCTATTGTTAGGAATCCACCACCTTTAATTAAATTGCCTTTTAGGTACCCTGTGCTCATCTTTCCAAAAGATATTTTAAATGATATATATGGATCCAAACAAGTTAAAGTTCATGTGGCATTTTAGAGACATAGCTCAACTGAAGTGACAAAAGTATTAATCAGCTTGTAGACATCGTTAATGTCATGTACATGTCAAACATGTACAGTGACAATTATACTACAATGTACTCCTTTGCCTAAAGTATGGACATTTTCTTTTTGACAATAACATTCATTGATTCAAGTAAGTTTCCAAGACAGATTCCTGCCCACATTGAGCTCATAATTCTCAATTTTAAATATATGAAAATGTGAAATGTCATGCATCTTACACGTGAGGCAAAAGATATCAAATTAATACAGGCTTGTTACAGAAAATTTAGCAACATGGAGACATAATAAGAGCAAAATTAAAATGATCTATAATGTCATCATACAGAGGCAACTACCATTAATGTGTCAGTATATATTTCTTTTGAATTTAAAAGTAGATGCGTGTGAGCACTTATCTCACTAAACTATTTAAATTATTTTTTATAAGGATGAGAACCTATTGCAGTTACTCCTTTATAACTTAATATTTAACCTAACACTATATTCTTTAGGGGCGCCTGGGTGGCTCAGTTGGTTGAGCGTCCGACTTCAACTCAGGTCATGATTTCGCAGTTCGTGACTTCGAGCCCCACGTCAGGCTCTGTGCTGACATCTCAGAGCCTGGAGCCTGCTTCAGATTCTGTGTGTCCCTCTCTCTCTACCCCTCCCCTATTCACACTCTGTCTCTCTCTCTCAAAAATAAATAAACTTTAAAAAAATTTTTTAAAAAAGAAGATTTTAACCTAATACTATATTCTTTAAAAACATGTGTTTAATGGCAACATAGTATTCCACTATATGAAAAAATACATATACATATATCCCAAAGTACAACTTTTAGGTTAAAAAGATATGTACAGTTTTAAACTTTTTGAAAAATATAAGTTCCATACAGGCAGATTTTTGTCTGATTTGTTCACTGATGAATTTCAGTGCCTAGAACAGTGGCATCAAGAATGAATTCCATAAATATTTGTTGAATGAATGAGTATTGGCATAATTCCTATTACAATTCACACAGCCAGGATTGAGATGGCCCATCTCCCTAAGTTCTCACCAACTCTAGGTTCTTTCTTTCTGTTTTGTAGACAGATGACATCTTATTACGTTTGTTCCAACTTCTGTATTTCTACCAGAAGTACAAATTATGTTAAATCATGCTTACTTAAGCAAAAATACATTATAAAAACTAAGAAACTTGCAGCCTAATTTTGGCTAACGGTTCAAGTTTTGACTAAGCAAAATCTAATAGGGGGAGTATGTGTTAGGAAATCATATGCTAGTCCACTAAGAAACCATACGACCCAGAGAAGTCGCTAAGCATACTTATTCCATTGTTATGTGTTAACATATAGAGCCAATAAGTGCAGGTATTGTGCTTCATAAATTACCAAATAGAGAAACTTAAAAGAAATGTGATGACTCTGTCTCATATTTATCTCTCCCCCTAACTTCTGCAGAATCTTACCTCTTCTCCATGCGTTAAATTGAACTCATAGCCTAATGCTTAAGCACAGTTGAAGTTTATTATGAAAACTGTAGGGAAAACTTGCAGAAACCAAGGCTGGGGACTCCAGGCAAACCTCATGTGAAACCATAACCATACAGAAAAGAAAGTTTCGTGAGGGCTGTCTCTCACGGAGCATCTAGTTTTCTCTTGTGCTCATCCCCTCCCTCCACTGCTTTTGCCCCTCGGGCTCTCTGCATCTCTTTCTCTCTTCCTCCCTTTCTCTCAAGTGATTTTCACTGCTTCAGCACATGCACAAGCCCAAACATGGCCCCGCACTGGCTTCACATCCCTTTTCTATTCCAGCATTTAATTAACTGTGCTCCAGTTCCAAATTCTCTAGAGACAAAATCATATCTACCCATCTTAGGGCGGATCTCTCTCACTCTGTCCTTAGTCCTATCTGCTATGATGACAGGGAAGGATCACCCAGTTCAAAGACGGGACTAGCATCCACTATAGAAATGGAACTCGTTTTCAAAAAGGGTTAGGACTGGTAAACATCTTAAAAAGTATATGTCACCTTGTGCCTTCACTTACTAGATGCTGAGATTATAAATGTAGGTGGAAAGTAGCCTGTATTATGTAATAATTTACTACTCTAAATTGAATATTTAGTTTTAATTTTTTTAAATTATTTTTTTGAACGAGAGACAAAGAGCATGACCTGGGGAAAGGGGCAAAGGTAGGGAGAGAGAGAAAGAGAGAGAGAGAGAATTTCAGCACAGAATGCGACACAGGGCTTGATCCTTAGATAATGACCTGAGCTGACATCGAGAATTGGATGCTCAACCGACTGAGCCACCCAGGTGCCCCAAATATATAATTTTAAAAATACTTCCAACCTCACCTTTAAAAAAATCATTTATGGTAATCAGGGTTTTATTTTGTTTTCATTCTAGTTTCAATTCTATGCCCAAGCTTCTTTACATTTATTTTTCAACGTAAGTGTTTTGTCATTTGTCCCTGCTAGAGATCTTTGATTCCCTAGAAACAAAACTTTTTTTTTCACATTTATTTTTTGTTCTACCAAGGATGGCTTCCTATTTGTAGTTATTTTTAACTGGGATGCTGTGTCTAGCAACTTTGGTACTCTCTGCAGTACTGTTTTTCTCAAAATTATCTGACTTTGCAAAAATTAAAAAAAAATGAACAGAATTTCCTTTTGCAATGCCACATTTCAAGCATTTTTGGAGATAACCCATTATTAACTGTGCTCTCTATACTAAGCAAAATGATTCATCTGAACTACTGACTTGATGATGTGTGTATTTCTTCCATATTTTCATTTTCTTGGCATGTCATGATTTTTATATCTTCCCCCTTTCAATTCTGATGTACTTTAAATCTGTTATGGGTAAACTAAATCACTTTCTCTTTCTTATTTAAGTAATTTCTGACAGTTAATCTTCCCAGTCTTAACCATAGTTATTTTGAGGAAAGAGAAAATAAATTATACTTAAGTTATACCTATGGACAATAAACTATTTAAATCAAGCCATCTTCATCATTAATATCCATCACCCTGGCCATCAACTCTAGATCTTGTAATATGTGATAAATGGCTAAATTTACGGGATTGGCCATGTTGCAGTTTCATTGCTTCCACTCCTCAGACACGTCCTCAAATTATGGCAATATGCGTGAAATGACAGGCTTCCTTAATGACTGATGGGGATAGTCTCATCATGGTTCTGGCCACTGTGACGAGCATCGATCATAAGGACAGCCAAGATGTCAAACCTGCTGAGATGCTCTTTAATCCTGTGATCCTAGAAAGTCACAACTGCCAGCACAGATCCAAGCAATTGTCTAGCTCGATGGTCCCTAACCTTTTCCAGTTAGAAGAATGTATTTGAAGAATGTTGTTGAAGAGTGCCACTTCTAGTTTTGTTTAAAAAAGCAAACAGTGGCTCAAACCAGGCACATTGTTAACAAACACGTTTTGAGACGTTTTGTACTGTCTTACCCAGCCACTCTTCTCTGAGGAGCAACCCTTCACATCTACAGGTGGTATTTGTGCTATATTTGAAGTCAGAAATACTAGTAAATGAAATTTTAATTTTCCAAGTATCATAACACTTATACCTACTCCAAAAAAAAGTATGAAAGATGCTATTTATTCAGTCAACAGAGAGTGCTACTCTTATTCTAAACAAGATGAGAACCACTGATCTAGAAAATGTACTCTTTATAAAACCCATTCTTACCTTAATGATTCAGATAACTGAGGGAGTTTTGTTTTGTCATTTTATTTTTTCCTCAACATTATTGATTGACTTGATTCTCTACTTCACCTAATGTATACAGCCAAAGCCTGTGATTTTGTAGAAAACCATGTCTAAGGTATCACAATTACTCTCCCATGATTCAGGTAGGGTAAAATTATGAGTGTGTTTCCCTAAGGTGCAGTAAAATAGTTTATTTATTACTACTTCCTCAATGTCTCACTCACAGGTGGTTAGATTTTGAAAGATTATTAACTAGGCTTGTGTAGGCAAGTACAACAATTTGACTTCAGGAAGCCATTATCTGAGCCAGCCTCCCTCCTGCCCAGGCCCAAGGATATTATTTACAGAAATGAACCATTGTATTATGTTTAATACAGTCTTAGAACGTTTGTACATATACTATATCAAGTTTTCCTGTTTCTATGTTGTATGAGTTCATTAAAAATTTTGTCCACATTATTCTGTCCCCTTTCAAGTTCCTACAGTGGCTTCCTAATCTATCAGTTTTGTACTTCTTACCAAATGAGAGCTCACACTTTTCAAACGTGGACTGAAAACTTGTTTCCTCTGACGGCTTTTCACAATCTACTCCATTAGATTTTGCATTTCCTCTAGAGACTTCCTGAGATTTCAAATGTCCTAAACTTTGGGGGGCTTGGGGGGGGTCACAGCATAGATACCATGTTTATATATTCTGTTTGAACTACTTGATGGATTGCGATATATATGTAATTGCTGTTACTTCCTTATTTCACAGATGTGTGCCTGTGTTTGCTCCTCTCTCTGCATCTTGATAATGCTTTGCTTGAGCCTGAGGCAACATGGCCTATGTGTATTATGTTTTTTGTTTTGATTTCACCATATGGAGTTCAGTACCATTTATCACTGTTGAGTAAGCAACTAATAATGTTTTTCCTAATAAAGAGTGGTGATACGTTTTGCAGTTTGTTCATTCACTAATTTACCCGTTAACAATTATTTATTGATCACCTCCTGGGTGCCTGGCACTGCGCTAAGCACTTGGGCAACAATGACAAAAGAGAGAAATCGTTCAGTAGAGCTTACCGTCTCCATCAAGAAGTCTGTTCAAAGCACTTGAATCATGATGCTTTCCAGTATCATTCCAATGCTCACATGTTAGCCATAGAGACTAGAGTATCAGTAGCCTTGTCTCCCTTGCTTTTCTCAGTAACCTATTTATTGATGTTAACGCAGTGAAGAAACATGTAGATTACACTAACTGAGAAATCCATGTCTTTTCAGAGGGAAGTGAGTGGTGGATCACATATTCATTGTCTTGACCTTGGAGCAGGTCAGAATAGACACAGAGGAAAGGAATGCTACCTGCTGCCAACTATTGTTAAGAGAGTACAATGTGAGATCCACCCCCAGAGCACTGGTTGATGTATTGCGCTAAAACCTCTAGGTATGCCAGTCATAAGTAATACGTCAGAAAAATATCTCAACAGTAACTATATCTGAAACCATACTTGTCAGAGAAAAGCTTGGGAGACCTATGTATGATTCTTTAACTCCGTCTTTCTGGCTTTCTGTCTTAGAGGTTGATGATATCATTATTAATATTTACTGTTAATTGCTTGTATATATTTGTATATTATTTGAATTCCAGCATAGGCTTACAGATGTGCTGTTTTTAATGACAAAGATAATGACAACTGAATTGGTGATTAAAAATACACTATAAGCTTAGCACCTTCATAAAAATCCCAGAGCTCTTTACAAAAGCAATAAAACAATGAACTAAAATAACAGCTGCGCTAATCATAAGCTAGTTAAAAAAGATAACACTTAGGAGTTTAGGTTTTTTTTTTTTCAAGCCCATAAATTAAAAGATGCAAAATTTCATGCTCATGAAGGCTATTTTTAGAATTTGCTAATGGATGACAGTAGAATATGTACTTCATGTACAAGTAAAATGGCTCTTGAGTTGAAATGGGGTGAAATATCAACTTCTAGTCCTTCTAGAAAGCACTAGAAACTTCTAGTCCTCTTTAATCTAAATCCTCTATACCTTTGAGATTTCACAATAACCATAATATTTATTATGATGGCCCATGACACTATAGAATTTTTGTTATCAAGCACTGAACCATATTCATTGTATTCATTCAATTCAGCTACAAAATCAAACCAAATCATACCAAACCATTGGTATGGAGAATTTCGACCAAGTAACACTGCTTAGTGTATTGAGTAATATCTGAGCAGGAGGGAAGCGAGCTTCCCTCACACTGTAAGGTTACTGCAAATATGGGGTTCATGAACACACTGTAAGAAGTCAGATTCCATATGTAAACTGTTATACCCCTAAAGAAACTAAAGAAAGCAGGTAAATCATTTATGTATTGTGTTAGTTTGCTGGGGTGCCATAACGCAATACCACAGACTCAGTGGCTGAATCAACAGAATTTATCTCCCACAGTTCTGGAGGCTGCAAGTACAAGCTCAAGGTGTTAACATGTTTGGTCATCTGAGGCCTTTTTCCTTGGCTTACAGATGGCCACTTTTTGTAGTGTCCTCACACAGAGTGTGCTTTCCTTTGTGCATGTGCATTCCTGGTGTCTCTCTTTGTTCCTCTTGTTATAAAAACACAAGTCAGACTAGACTAGGGCTCACACTAATGACCTCATTTTAACTTGATTACGTCTTTAGAGCCCTGTCTACCAAATACAGTCACATTCTGAGGTACTGGGGATTAGGGCTTCAACATATGAACTTGGAGGGATACAATTCAGCCAATCACATGTTTTGTAGAGGGGTGAAGAATGTTCCTTCAATAGACCTGTCCACTTGGAACCTCCGAATGTAACCTTATTTGGAACACGGATTTTGCAGATGTAATTAAGGTAAAGATCTCCAAATGAGATTGTCCTGAATTAGGGTGGGCTCCAAATACAATGACATATGTCCTCATAAGTAACAGAAAAAGAGAAGACACACAGAGACACAGAAAGGAAGTCCACATGAAAACAGAGGCAGAGATTGGAGTGATATGTCTCCAAGTCCATGTTGGCTGGCAGCCAGAGAAGCTAGGAGAGAAACACGGAATGGATTCTCCCTCAGAGTCTCCGGAAGAAACCAACCATGCTGACAGCTTAATTTTGTACTTTTACCTCCAGAACTGTGAAAGAATAGATTTCTATTGTTTTAAAGCACTCAGCTTGTGATGATTTGTTGCAGTAGCCGAGGAAATTAATACAGATATTGGTATGGAGAAATAATAAACAAAACTACCATATACTGATGACTTCCATGTGAAGGCCCTATACTATGTATATATTATCTCTTAAATCCTCTAATCATCTATGTGAGGTAGCTACTACTTTACCCATTTTATAATGAAGACACTGAGGCTTAAAGAAGTATAAGTAAACTTCCCAGGGGGGCACAGCTAGTAAATGTCAAAGCCAAATTCAAACTGATATCAGTTTGACTCCTTGTTGTGGTCATTCCACTATACTGTATCAAACTGACAGATAAGGGTATCTTGAGATTATAATGAATTAAATATTTTGTTTTGAAAGGTCTCAATTTATTGACTTTAGGCAGTGACCCATGGAGATAGATATAGAGAAGGGCAAGAGACAGGTAGAAGAGGTACGAAGGGAATTGATACGGATAGAGAATATTGTAGGGAATGCCTTGCCCCAGCATCATCCCAAAACTATGGCAGGGAAAGAGGTCACCTTCTCTTCTAACCATGCTATATCAATTGGGGTTCCTTTATTTCCTCCCTCAAGGCTTTACTGATCTCAATATCACCTACAGTTCATTGTTGGGCAGGAGTGTGCTCTTTCTTGTTGTGGATCTAAGAGGCCATATTCAGTTTGCAATCTTGGCTTTCTCTTGGACCCAGATTTCTGTGCCTAATAACCTCAATCTGATTCCTGGTTTCTTTTTCAGTGCTCTGGACTCTGCATATCATGAAGAGAGTAAAAGCAGTCACTGAGGACAAGTTAATCAGGAATAAAGATTGAGATAGAAGCAGAGTTTTGTGTGAGCATTCTTGCCCCATCCATTTATAAGATTTTGTTCTTCTCCATTGATAGTCCTGGGAAGACTCCCTCAGTGTCAACCCCTCACCAGGCTCCAAACGATAAGTTCTGTTATGCTGATGGAACCCAGTTTTTCTAACTTATAAGTCTGAGGGGTGCCTACATGGCTTAGCCAGATGAGCATCTACCTCTTGATTTTGGCTTAGGTCAATGATACCAGGGTTGTGGGATTGAAGGTTGAGGGATCGAGCCCTGTGTCGGGCTCCATGCTGAGTGTGGAGCCTGCTCAAGATTCTCTCCCTCTGGGGTGCCTGATTGGCTCAGTCGGTTGAACATCTGACTTCAGCTCAGATTACGATCTCACAGTTCATGAGTTTGAGCCCTGCATTGGGCTCTGCACTGACAGTGCCGAGCCTGCTTGGGATTCTCTCTCTCCATCTCTCTGCTTCTCTCTCTGTCCCTCCCCTGCTCCTTCTCTCTCTCTCTCTCTTTTTGCCTCTGACTCTATCTCAAAATAAATAAAACTTAAAAAAAAAAAAGATTCTCTCTACCCCTCTCCCCCACTCATGAGCTCTCTCTCCCTCTCTCTAAAATAAAAAATAAAAAAGTAAAAAAAGTCTGAATCATGAAAGGAAATATTTCTGTGGCTCAGATATTTTCATATATTTACATACTTTGAATTCATGAAATACATTTATTTTATATTTCTTCAAGAGCCTATGATACTGTCAGCACGATATGAGTGTACAAACAGAAGTTGACAAAACAATGAGAAGGATACTGGCCATGAAGCTTCTAGAGTCATCCTGGCAAGTGGAACCTTTCAGGTCTGACCTTTAAATTTAAAACAATGTATATCTGTTTGCACTTACAGTTGCAAAATAGAAGATAGCTAAATTTCATAACCCCAAATCTATTTACCCATCAAATGTTATTGTTGAAGTTACCAAACTATCCTTTGATTCACTGGATATAAATAAAGACTTGAGAACAAACTGAAACCCAGGTGAGAATTCAAAATTTGAAAGCGTCTGGTAAGACAGATCATGGTGGCCTCAGAACTAAATTTAAATAATTATGTCATGAAGAAATAAACGCTATGTACCCTGCAATGTAGCACATTGGTCAATGTTGCCTAAGTATGTCTTTAAGGTGCCATGTAGTTTAGCAGGATCTGGGTTTAGGTCAACATTGAATGATGAACTAACTTATAAGCAATACATCAAGCAGTATCTCCTTAATCCAAGGTCCTAACTCTCGTGACTAGAAGAATGACAGTTTCTTTGAGCTAGCCCTTATTCTTGCATAGTGGTCTCTAGTATGATAGTCAGCAACTGTTGAAGAAGCTCTTCAGTCTTAGTCGGATTCTCCATCACAAGGGACAGCCCCACACAAGGAAGGTCAATGAAAAAGCAGAGTGGGAAATGAAACATTTCTACACATTCCTAGACATAGCTCCACCAGTTTAGGAACCTTGAGCTAAAAGTAAGAGATCATGTTCATGGTGTTCACCACCAGGACTTTACAGAAACAGTAGACAGGCTAGGCACAAAGGGGGTGCTAGAGTAGCTACAGATGCAGAAGAGACCCCACCAAGGGCAGTGGGCTATGCTTGTTCTGTCATCTGGCAGTTTGACCTTTCCCCATTCTACATAGTGAGTCTGAGCTGTGGTATGATTTTTCTGCCCCTGTCTTCCTGACACAGTCTGATATTCTAACACTTGTTCTGTTTTGTTGTTGTTGTTGTTTTAAATTTTGTTAGTGTTTATTTTTGAGAGTGAGAGAGAGAGAGAGAGAGAGAGAGAGAGAACAAGTGGGGGAGGGGCTGAGAGAGAGGGAGACACAAAATCCAAAGCAGGCTCCAGTGTCTGAACTGTTAGCACATAGCCCAACTCAGGGCTCGAGCTCACCAACTGTGAGATCATGACCTGAGCCGAAGTCGGATGCTTAATCAACTGAGCCACCCAAGTGCCCCTCTAACACCTGTGTTTCTGACATCATTTTCTCCATGCTTACTTAGCTTTATCTTATGCCCTGAACTCTGTGTTCTTTACCCAGGACCCTTATCCTGGTGTCCTAAGTGATCATTTCTCTAGATTCTATCTTCACAATAATTAACCTGATTATAGGGCTGTAGCCAGCAAGATACGGGCTACTTGTGTCACTCATTCCACAGGATGCCTCTCTATACCTGCTGCCCCAGGGACCAGTGGCCTAGTGTCCTCCTGATAATGCTGGTGTTCTGCTTTTGGAATAATCAGGTCAAGAGAAAGAGCTTTACCTCCTCCCCCCAAAACAAAACAAAACAGCAACAACAACAACAACAACAACAAAAACAAAAGACAAAACAACAATAAAACCTTTTGTGCTGGCAACTCTAAACAAGGCAATCTATTCAGAATGATCCAACCCAGTGGAGCAAGCCTGGCAGACAGAAAACAACACAAAACAAAACCACAGTCTCACACAAGAGTTGAATTAATTGACCCAGTTATCCTAGGACAGCCTTACTCCTTGAGAATGTGTCTCTCAAGTCAAATTGCCGGGTTCCATCCCTGGCTCTACCACTTGCTGCATAACCTTAGACATTTTGTTTTAACTTAGTGCCTCAGTTTCTCCATCTGTGAAAAGTGGGTAGATGTGTCGGGAGGCTGAAAATGAAATTCTTTATGTAAACATCTTCAAAAGTGGTGCTACATAGCTAGTGCTCAATAAATTATTAGTGGTTTGGTAGAGTCCATCAACCCATTTCCTCTCCCTTAGACCCCAAACCATCAGCTCACTCAAGAAAATGCCCTGGCCTGGAGCACTGAGAAGGAGCCAGGGTAAGATAAGGTCTTGTTAACTGTTTATATTAGGACAGAATGTAAGCTAACATCTTTCTGCCCCAGCCCAGCCCGATGGGCTGAGTAAAGTAGAAAAAGAGCCTAACCTGTTAATAATGGACGGTAAATATTGATTGATAAATAAAGTAGGCAAGTGGAGTGAGAGATTAATACTCACCTCAGCAGAGGCCCAACAAATATCAAGTGTAGACTTACCCATCTTGCATGCCAAAAAATCTCCATGATGCTCCCAGTGTTTCTCATCAGGGGAACTCTTGGGGAGAGGTCACTTTAAAGAAAAGTGTGAGGTTTATGTGTCTTTCTTCCAAATAATTCTCTGACACAATTCTTATTCCTCAGTTTCAGGCCATTTAAACAAGGGTTTATTAAATGCCTACTTACTACACAGCACTATTGGATGTGGACTTTAAAAGGGTTATTTGAATCAAAACAAAGCATAATGAGCTTCTGGCATCCTTGAATATGATTTCCGGTCTATTTAAGGGTCACATTTGAAGTGGCATTTTATTTTTGAGCTCTGAGTATTTGCTATTCACACAATATAGCTTAAAACCTATTTATTTATTTATTTATTTATTTATTTATTTATTTATTATTTTACTTTCTGTTATTTTGTGAACCTAAGTCAAACTCTTCGGCTTGGCAGTATTTCTGTTACAGCAGCAATGCCTTTTGGTCTGAATGACTGCACTGAATAATCCTAACAAAGTTGAGACAAGCACATGATTATTCAGACAAAGATATGGAGTCCAGACACACACAGGGAAATAATACAAAAGTTTTGAGCCCCCGTAGTGCTTACTGCTTGTACTGCATAGACTTACCACTTGGCGCTCCAGCCAACGTTCACATTTAGTATTTGAAAGCGAAGCCACTTGGTGGGCTTGCTCCTCGACATCCCCTCCTTAGATGAGATACCTAGAGGATCAGCTGCCATGAACAGAAGGAGGGAGCTTTTGAGAGGAGACAGACATGCAATATAGCAAAAGGGATGAAAGAGGTTCAGATCTCAAAGAGAGTAATAGAGAAGGAGGGTCAAAACCTGCAAGTTGAGTGTGGAAAAGCAGAGTGATGGATTATAGAACAGAATGGAGAAAGACATGGTGAAAGGTTTCCATTACTAGAGAAAGAAAGGCTTCAAATAGAAAAAAGTATATATTATAAACTGGAGTGTTATGTTTTCAGTACACAGAATGGTCTTACACCCCTTTTGTGTATTATAGGCTGGGGGCTAATCTCAGGTGAAGACGAAACAAGGGAATTCTAAGAAAAGTGACAGGTTATAGAATAAGGGTAAAGAAAATTAGAGTGAAATGAGTTGGATACTGGGGCCAAAATAGATATAGGAAATGGGAAAAGAGGAAGCAGTGATAAAGAAAAGTATATTATAAGGAAAAGAAAAGCATACAAAAAATAATTTTATGCTTTCCTTTGAGTTTAGAGTCATCTTACTTTCAGAAAACATCTTTTGGGCAGTAAATGTTAGCCTTTTGAGTGCTGACCACTGAGATACTGAAACTTTGTTTAGGGAGATATAGTCTTTACGTCTCAAGATCCATATCCTTCAAGAAACTTTGACATAGAAATGATCATATTCAGAACAGGATAATTACATATATTCAATTAAATTCCACTGAGTATTAACTTTATGTCTCACAAGACTTGGGATCTTTTGCACTTAAAATTTATTTATTTTTTTATTTTATTTTATTTTATTTTATTTTATTTTATTTTATTTTATTTTCTTATTCACAGTACAAGCCAGGATGGGGCAGGGAGCAGACAGAATCTTAATTAGGCTCCGTGCTCGGCAAGGAGCCCAACACAGGGCTCGATTCCATGACCCTGGGATCATGACCTGAGCCGAAATCAAGAGTTGGATGCTCAACTGACTAAACCACCCAAGTGCCCCTGCACTTAAAATTTAAAGGTGCATGTGAATTCTACACAAACCTAATCATATTTTCTCTGATAACTAACACACTAATGCCCTTGACTGAATTCTCCTTGGAAGCTGCATTTTCTAAGCAACAGAAACTGAAGACAACTTTTAAATACATCTAACCAAGAAGACTGCAATATTCAATCAAGTTAATGTTATCAGTGTGGTGATTATTTGAATATCTTTGATGTCAGAGCCATGCCTCAGAATTTCAAAATTCACTTCACTTTGAAATCAAAGTATACACACGTTTCTCCCACTGTAATATAAAATATATATATTAAAATTTTATCAAAAAATTGAACATACAAAAGGAAAGTGCAAACTTTACCAAGGATTTTGATAAAAATTTAATTTGTTTTCAAATATTTTATTTTCTATGAAATATATAAAACATAAGCTAACCGTGAATGTGGTGTATATTTTACTATTTGTATGACAAAAGACTGCTGGTTTACATTAGAATGTGCATTTTTAAAAAGCAGAAGTATGCCTTACAATGAAAGAAAAATTGAACCAGGATTTGGAAAAACCTACATTTTAGCCTCAATCTGGCTTTTGTCCTACTAGCTATGCCACTTTTTTAACTTCTCTTTTTGTTTTTCTGTGAAGAACAAACATCTTTATTTTTTATTGTAATATAGTTGGCATACAACTTTTTTCTCTTTTAAACTGGGAGTAATATGTTCCCTACCTAGTTTGTTGAACATGGAAAGGTAGCTTTAAACCAAATCGTAAAAACATACGAAACATAATTTCGTTATTCAAGTGTAATTTCCTTAGGGGTCATAAACAACTTCACTCACTATCTTTTTTTTAAGGCTTTTTGGAGAAGGTACCATATTAAAAATTTTTTTTCTTGTCATGTTTATTTATTTTTGAGAGACAGAGAGAGAGGGCGGTGGGGGGGTGGGGGAGAGGGGGAACGGCAGAGAGAGAGGGAGGCACAGAATCTGAAGCAGGCTCCAGGCTCTGAGCTGTCAGCATAGAGCCAGATGAGGGGCTCAAACCCTGGAACAGGAACTGCGAGATCATGACCTGAGCCAAAGTCAGAGGCTTAACAGACTGAGCCACCCAGGCACCCCAGAACTTCACTCACTAAATGTTTGTTATCCAATATTTGGCTTTCTGTCTCTTCTTCAAATCGTCACACTCTTGGACCTTTCTTCTACTGCTAGAAAAAGCAGAAAAGGACTTTTCAAATCTATCACTTTCTTATCGTAATTTAAACTATTCTAGTTGAAGCTTTTGAGGGAAATGCCATTGAATACAATACTTAAAAGCAAGTATTTGATGCCTTATGTGTACCTTTTGACACTGAATGGCATCATGTGAAGAGTGAAGAATGAAAGCAAAGAATGTAACAAAAAAATAACATTCCATAAAAGAATACTCCAGAAAGTAGATATTTTACTGCTAGGGTTGTTATTATCATTCCAGGCTCTAGCACAGTAGAGGATCTGGGATATTTATTATATGAATGAATGTCTCTATCTTTGCAAGAAAAAAAATAATTTATACTCTTCTTATACCTAATTATTTGCCATGGAGTCATTCTTACCACAAATTTTTCTCTGTCTCCAAGTAATTGCTTTTCCCAGGATTTTTAAATTAGGATTTGTTCCCATTTTATCAAATGTAGGACCTACAGTCATCCCTTAAATTGTTTGGCAAGTTCAGTGGTAACACTTATTCCTCTACTTATTGTAGAAGTGAGATTTCCAGAAACATCTTAAAGATAGAGGAACAAGGCTTAGAGAACTTAAAAAAAAGGCACTGTCCTTGCAAAGAGTGATGTAAGAGGTAAGGAGGTTAAGAGACAAAACTGAACAAATGAGTTCGGGGAGAAAGCTAGCCTTTTATAGAGTAAAAGGAAACAGAAGTACTTTCGGCCAGCCTAATGAAGGGTTTTGAAATTGAGGGTCCTTAGAGGAAACCTGGAATTAGAACAAGTTAAAAAAGTAAAGAATGTGGGGAGTGAATGGAGAGGGCTTGTTTTTCTAGAGTTGGTACCTTAATAGAAAAACAGCAGGCCAGCAGCAATGCTGTAATGATAAATTGGCATGTATAAGAATGCGGGCAGGAAAGCACAGTGCTAATGACAGTTAGAGATTTTTGTTTTTAAAGGAGCACATGAACTAATCCAAAGGAGTTACTTAAAATTACAGTTTGCTCTTTTTCTCTCTCTCTCTTTCTCAGAATTGTTTAAAGAGAAGAGGGAGAGGAAAAGGAAAGGTGTAATTTATAGGATGTACCTTAGGAACTATTATTAGAAGAATAAAAACGAGAACTACTGGCAAATGTAAGTGCATTAGAAATGCAGTAATTAAAAGGTTCTACAAGAAAAAAGGAAAATCAGAGCTAACAGTCTTCTATTAACCTACTGTGATTTATAACTCACATTTTATTTTTTTTCTCCCAGTACAAGTTCTCTGTTACCATGTATAATAGTCACATGCAGTATTTTGTTGTTGTAACCCCATATATGTAGTAGTGAGTGGATCTTAATTTGTTTTTTATGTGCCTCTAGTTCATCAGCTTCAATTTCAGGGAAAAATTTCTCTGTGCTTTGAATAGCACCCAGCATAGCTACTCTGTGTTAGCAACTGATGTCTATTTTGGTAATACAGCAGTTATCAGTAAACGATCAGAACAAACAATGAAATGCATCATAACACTGAAGGAAAGGAAAGGACAAGGATAGATGTAACTGGTGATGAAGTGTATTTGTTCTGGGAAAACTGAGATGGTTATGTAAATGTTGGGAAGTGGGAAAAGATATATTAAAGATAAATCTAGGAAATAAAGTGAGAATAAGATAAATGCAAGGAGTGTGATGAATCATTTCTTAAGGAAATTAACCTAAATTCCTGATGGAGGTTAAGCATTCTCTGAACACATGAAAGCACTTGTGTTTCTAAATGTTAAATTAAGATCTGCTCAAAATTTCACGAGAAATCAATACTTATTAAAATACAGAGCACGCTTAGCAATGTTCTAAACACTACAACCATGATCCCATTTAAAATATTTCTGAATTGTGTAGGTAGGAACTAATATAATCCTCATTTTACACATGAGAAACTGGTGTATAGAGATACAAAGAAGCTTGCCCAAAGTCATACAGGTTGTTAAGTGGTAGAGATTTCAAATACAGGTTGAGTCTGGCTTCATACTCAGGCTGACTCTGGAGTCAGGCACTGGTAACTACTGTATCTTCTGTGTGTAGGAGAACCAGAACGATAAACTGTTACTGCGGCAGCTGCAATTTTTACAAGGAAACCAGTACTGGTGTCCATGTAATTCATTGAAGTAGCATACCTAGCACATGGTGCTAAGAAAAATGTTCATGTTCTCTATGCCAAGGATGAAGATGGTCTCTCCTAGCCTTATTGCAGTGCACCAAATGCTGCTCAAAGTTCATGTCTCAAAGTGCCTAACTGATTACAAGGGAGTGTCTGAGGCATTGGTGAAAATAGAGCAGAAAAGAAATAGAAAAAGAAAAAACAACAACAAGATACTCCTACTTGGGTTCTTCTTTCTTCTGCTGTGTATACAGTCTAAAATGTCCCTGGTTCCAGCTCAAATTAAATCGCATGAAATTATGTTTGAGATTCATTTTGTGTGCTACTTGAGAAATGATAACGTTTCACGAATTTTTTTAATGTTATCTCTGATAGCCCTTGCACCGCATTTGTCCCAAGGATATCACCGGAAATAATTTGAGAACAAACCAAAGAACTTTAGCACCTTAATCATTTAGCATTGAGTTGGTCACAGGAGAGGCTGGGGATGGATGAGTGCAGTCACCCTGTTGGTTTGGAGGGGAAGCTCTCAGAAGACAGTAAAAATGGAGGCCTTTTTATCCTGATCACTAAATGCATCTTTTCCTGGTAATCCTTGGTTACTGGAGAATGAAAGACCCAGGATGAGGGTAGGAAGAGAAGATTTTATATTACCAGCATTTTATATTAACATTTTACATTAATATTTTTAGCAATATGAAATTTATAAAATGCATAAGCAGATATAATCTCTCTTGATCTAACTCCCTGAAACGCAGATAGCTGTGTATCCTTGGAAAAGTTGCCTATTCTTTCTTAAACATCAGCTTCCTCAATCGTAAGATGGGGAGAAGCAGAGATTCTCCTTAGACAAGTTACTTAAGCCCTCGGTTCCTCAATTTCTTCATTTGTAACATGAAACAACAGTAGTAGGTCAAAATGTCATTTTGCTGATATTCAACAGTTTTTCACCTACTGAAATGGCACTTTCACGTAGTTCAACCTAATATCTATGGTATTATTCTGAAGATGAATACACTTAAACAAGGGCCTAGCTCTTAGTACAAACTCAGTGTTAATTTTATAAATATGGTCTCAGTTCATCCTTATAATAGCCCTGTGACAGATAATTGGGTTCCACCTGTGGATATAAATTTATGTGAAAAAATGTAATAGTATATACGGATTTACAAGGGTGGGGGATCGTAGCTTTACAACAAATACTTCTGCAGTGTAACCCTTTGTCTTGTGCTTTCTGGACTGCCCAGTGTTTGTCTATTGTATCAGTCAGCTAAGAAGGTCTCTAAACTGCTTTTCCCTCCCATCCAAATTTGCCATCCACTGGATGGTTCACTAGTTCTGAGGTTTCAACAAATACTCGTGTGACTTCGTTTACCTTATAAAATGGCTTAACGCCAAAAAAATGAGTATTACCATGCTCATCGACTTAGATAGGGTTATAAAAGCAGAGAAACTTATATAATATTATAATACACAGTGATAAATACAATCAAAGTTCAGAATTATTTGTTTGTATATTCTGATTATTTTGGAAATAATGGAAAGTTTTTCATTTTGGTTTTGATTTCTAAGACACCAATTATAAACTCCTTGCCAAAGAACATTGTGCCTTTGCAAATATGTGTGTATAACATATATATACTAAATAGGTATATATTAAAGAGGAATAGTTTATTATAATTAAAAGTATAGAATGCTAAATATTATGGAGGCAAAATGAGTAAATTGAAATTATTTAATCTATATTTTATAAAATGCCTTTGAGAATGAACTAGAAAAGTTACATGAATATTTTGTATAGAATTCTCTATTGTGAATAAATATACTACATAAAGGTCAATGTATTATTATAGTTAGCAAAACTTATTATTGGATTGTTTTCTAATAATTTAAATCGAATAATAGTGATTTGGGGTCCTCTTCTCTCTAAGAAACTAATTCAAACTTGTACATTATTATTATTTATTTGAGAAATAATGTGGAATGTGCCAGGATTTTTCTCATAAAATGTATTTTTGCACATATGCAACGTCTAAATGATTAAGATGTAGACATCTTTTGTGAACCCTATCAAAAATAAGGATCAAAAGAGAAATATAATGTAGCTATTTCTCCTATCCTTCTTTTTTCTCAAATATAATCATTTGAGAGGATTACTGTAATTTTTGAAAGGATTGAAATGAACAGAACAGTAATCTTAGTGAATAGGAATTTTAATAATTGAGTATTCAACATATTCTCTTATTTGACTGAAAAATAATTTTTCCTTTAATACTGTGTGTGTGTGTGTGTGTGTGTGTGTGTATGTAGTGAGAGAGAGAGAGAGAGAGAGCGTGTGTGTGTGTGTGTGTGTGTGTGTGTGTGTGTCAAAACACATGACACTGGTATTTTTTTTATTGGCTTTGTTTGTTTTAATTCTAAGATCTTGTTTCTAAATGGTGACTTTAGACACAAACTAGCATCATTTTCATTTTGCCAAAGAGAAGACTGGAGATAAGAGTGTAGGAGTTATTTGCCCAAAGTTATCTAACAAGGACTGGGAAGAGTTTAAATCAGGTCTCAAAATTCTTGTCTTTTACATATAGATGATAACAATTTCGATTGACTAATCTATCCTAGAATTTAACCACTTTCGTTTTCTTATTTATCTTTCTTTTAAACTGATATACTATAAATTCTTGAAATTCATACCAGTACCATTAGAGTAGACAGATATCTACTGAGCTAAGGAATAAAATACCAAATATTGTTTCAGAATAATAGAAGGCTTTGGGACCATATCCATAATTTAAATTATTAAAATAGAGTCGCCATTTGTGGGAGTTAGTAAAACATATACATCTGGAAAGTGGCTAACGAACAATAGAAAGATTTACAGATTTTTGTCTATCTCAATCACTTCATTTTCCATTCATTGTTGCTCAAGGATACATAAGCTTTATCACTACACTGTTTGAAGTAGAATTCAGCTACTGTGAAAATATTTTTTAGCAAAAATAACTTTTACACATTATGAAGAAAGTGTTAAGTGATGTAGAAAACCCAAGCAATATAATAAAGTTTCTCTTTTAATTTAAAAATTCACTCAGAGTGCTTCCCCAACTAACCCTTTCTTTCCCTTTTACCTTCCTCAATTTACCATCTTTTTTTTTAATGTTTATTTATTTTTGAGAGAAAGAGAGAGTGTGAGCTGTCAGCACAGAGCCAGATGTGGGGTTTGAACCCACAAACTGCTAGATCATGACCTGAGCCAAAGTCGGATGCTTAACCAACTGAGCCACCCAGGCATGCCCCCAATTTGCCATCTTGATTGATATTGGTCCAATCTGTGCAAAATGACTTAGATGCAACTAAAAGTTCATTGTAAATTTGATCCAAACATACTAAAGAAAACCAGCAAACAAATAAGAGAATAATATAATTCTCATCCTGAGGAAAAGAATGTCACTGGGTAAATGGCAAACTGATGGCAAGAAAAAACTAAACTAACCACCTGTCTAAGGCAGCTCCCCTAGCTTTCCTTGTTTTTCTTCTTAGCACTTATAATAACCTGGAATAGCACATATTGCCTGTTTATTGTCTTTTTTCCCCTCACTAGATGCTAAACACCATCAGAACAGGAACTTAATAGATTTTTATTTTCTTAAACAGACTCTGACACATATAGATGTTTCCTAAATATTTGTTGAAGGAATAAATAAAATAGAAATTGGTTGTCTGGGGAATAGAGTTTTATGGTTAACTGAATAAAAGTATATTTGTTGAAAATATTTCTAAAATGTCTGTAGTGAACATGGCAGTATTTAGATTGTGATTGAGTTTCATATTCCTTTTTAGGGTCATAATTCTGAATATCACTTGTTATATAGTATAATATATAAGTCATGGGAGTTACAGTAAAATCCATACTGACTTTATGACTGACCTTGTTTTGAATAAATCTTCAGTTTGGATGTGATTTCTTATAATTGGCCAATTTCCCTGAAAGGCAAGTAAGTAAAATATATTGATTAATTGAGAACTGTAGTTAATTGGGTTTTTACTAAAATTTATTTATACTGGCACAGAGTAGTAGGTACTCAATAAATATTTGTCAAATATGTGAAGTCTAGTTAGTTAAGATAGACTTGTTATTTTGTTTTTAGTTTCTTAATAAAAAGATAACTTTTCGATTAAATACATAATATGCAATAACATTAGAAACCACACAGCAGGCAACAATTTAAAAGAATTGCAATTTCTTCTTATTCTCTTCTTTTTTACCTTCCTTTTCCTCTTCCCTTATCCTTCCTTTTTTCCTTTCCTGAACAATCAAACCCTAAACTCATTAGGCGGGGACAAGTTAGGTTGGCATCCATAGGGAGTGTGGGCGGGGAAAGCCTCAACAGCCTAAAGAGCAGTGTTGGAGCTCACAAAGGATGAGAAGAAGTCTGGGTGGAGACTGGGATGTTTAACAGCAATAGGATATTGGTTACATGTGAGGAAATAGATCAAATAAATATATTAAGGATAATTGGGATATAGCTTTTTCATTGTTGAAGAAAGTAGTTAAAAATATGAAAAGAGAGCAACTATGTTAGATCATGTGGCATTGGTTTAGAAATCGAGGTTTCAGTGTGCAAAAATACAGATTTGAAGGGGTAAATGCACCCTGATGTGTATAAAGTATTCCCAAAAATGCCAAACTATGGAGAGAGCCCTAATGTCCATCAACTAATGAATGGATAAAGAAGACGCCATATATATATATAT
>NW_024412388.1:69153105-69196301 GCF_014898765.1 Herpailurus yagouaroundi
GTGTGTGTGTGTGTGTGTGTGTGTGTGTGTTTATAAAATGGTATATTACTCAGCCATCAAAAAGAATGAAATCTTGCCATTTGCAATGAAATGGATGGAGCTAGAGTATATTATGCTAAGCAAAATAAGTCAGTCAGAGAAAGACAAGTATCATGTAAGTTCACTTATATGTGAAATATAAGAAACAAAACAGATGAACATATAGGAAGAGGGGAAAGAGAAGGGAGGAACAAGCTATAAGATACTCAATGACAAAGAACAAACTGAGGGTTGATGGAGGGAGGGGAGTGGGGGATGGGCTAGAAGGGTGATGGGTATTAGGAGGGCACTTGTTATGATGAGCACTGGGTGTTGTATGTAAGTGATGAATCACTGAATTCTACTCCTAAAATCAATATTGCATTGTATGTTAACTAACTAGATTTTAAATTAAAAAATAAATTAAATTAAAATGGAGGTATCAGTGTGAACTCCTAATGTATGGATATAGATACAGATACAAATATACGTCAATATGTGTATACATGTACAAATAGCTGATAGATAGATAGACAGATTTTTTTTCCTGCATATATTTCCTTAGTTCCAGATCCTGAGAACAATGACACACCCAAAACAATGGGAACACCTGCCTTCCAAATCTAAATACCATCTAAAGAAACTAGGACTGCTTGGAGAAACAGCTGTTTGCATACCCGGGGCATGAAAAAGACAAAAATAAAGTGTATCTTATTGTGCCCCAAATACGGAAGTACTTGAGGTGCCTGGGTGGCTCAGTCAGTTGAGTGTCTGACTTCAGCTCAGGTTGTGATCTCATGGTTCATGAGTTTGTGAGTTCAAGCCCTGCTGTCAGTGAGGAGCCTCCACCCCCTCTCCCTGCTCCTCCCCTGCTCATGCTCTCTCTCAAAAATAAACATTTAAAAAATATATGGGAGTACTCAAAACAATGCCAGGGACATGTCAAAGAAAGAGGCCAGACTAAAGAGGATCACACTGTGCATATCTGAGACTATTTGAAGATCAAAGTGAATAATAATAAGAGCAGATTATAACCTATTGGATAAAATGGATATCCATGAGTCTATATATATAAATATGTATATTATATGTAAACATAATATTATATTATTATTAAATTATATATATGTAAATAAATAAATAAATAGAAATTTAATGTACTTCTCCACAATATAGTTACTAAAAACAGAAACAAAATCTTCCAATGATCACCTTAATCATGAGATCAATACTAACATCACAAGTGATGTGCCAACTGATAGGACACTATGAGATCCATCCACCCTCACTTTCATGATGCTGCAAAGACAGATAATCTAAGTCCTATAATAAGAAAACAGAAGATAAGCCTAAAATGAGGAGCATATTACAAAATAATAAATTGTAATTTTTTTAGTTTCTTAAATTTCTTAATTTTTTTAAATTTTCAGACCCATGAAAATAATGGGAAAACTGAGGAAATCTTCTAGATTAAAAAAGACTAAAGAGTTTAAAAACTAAATGCACTCCTTAATTCTGGACTGGATCCTTTTGCTAAAAAGAGCATTGTTGAAACAAATCGCAAAACTTAAATGCAGTCTGAGGGTTGAATGGTAGTGATGAATCAATTCTGATGTTGGTGGTTGTATTTCATTTATAAAGGAAGATGTGCTTGTTTCTGTTGAAAAATATGTTCAAGTAGTCATAGTAATGAGTTGTCATTACTCACAGATAATTCAGGAAAGACTTGACTTGTATTGCAGTTGCAATATTTCAAAGTAAGAAAATAACTTTTAAAAAATTCAAATTAAACACCTTCCATGAAATTTTGTCATAATCCTAAAATAGTTTTTAGGTTATAGAAAAGTATTTTATATTTCATGAATTTGTATAATACAATTGGAGGTATAGAATGCAGGGGGGTTCCCCCCATCCCCTTTAAAAATAAAGTGGAATAATAATGAAAAAGGACAATTATGCTTGGTGGGAGTTCCAGTGAAAACAATTAAGACCTCCCAAATGTTTGGTACTCATGGCTGTAGTAATGGCTTTCTCTTTTCTTTTGTTTAAATATTAAGTGCCTCTTTATATATTTTAGTAAGAAGGAACCAATTCTCTATGATAGGTATTAAAATATCAATGCATATTATCTTAGAAAATTAAGATTCTTCCTGAGGGGCAGAAAACTTAGTAGGAATATGTGTACAGATAACATTTGTATATTTACTTACATTACTATAATACAACCTTTTAAAATAATATGTCAAATAATAGATTATAATGTTCCCTCCCTGCATGAACTTGAAGTAAATTCTAGCAAGAACTGGCCATGCAGCTCACGGATAAAGAGAAGCCTAAGAGGGAGGATATCACTGCATCCATTTATTTATTTATTTGCCTATTTATTTATTTTAACTTTATTTAGTTTGAGAGAGAGAGAGCAGGCAGGGCCAGAGAGAGGGAGAGAGAGAGAATCCCAAGCAGACGCCACACCGTCAGCGTAGAGACCAATGCGGGGCTTGAATTCACAAACTGTGAGATCCTGACCTGAGCTGAAATCGGATGCTTAACAAACTGAGCTGCCCAGGTGTCGCTGAAGCTATTTACTGTTATCAATGTTGACTATCTTTTAAATAATCCTTTCCCTGTTTTGAAGAATACTCTTCATTCTTTTGTGGAATTGAATTGTGGGTATGAGGGTTTTGGTGTATGACTAGAGAGATGATGTATGGGGGCCCCAGGTTATCTGAGATTTGCTGTCCTTTCACTGAAAAAAATTTCTCATATCTAAGTATCTGCCAGCCTTGGGGAGTTCCTCCTGGCCAGGCATTGCAATGTGCTAACAGAAGCAAAAATATAACAATAAGCCTTCTTGCATTTCATGGGCTCTCTCTTATGAAAAATTAACTTTTCACAAATATGATTTGAAGAAATTTATGGTGTTCACTTAAGAAAACACTCAGAATTCCATGTTACTGAGGACAAGTTAGGCTAAGATCAGTAACACTGTGCAGCGGATTCAAACTACAATTTTGCTCTAAAACTATGGAAACTTAGACAAATTATTTAATCTTTGTGCTTCATTTTCTTCATATGTAAAATGAGGGTAACAATAACACCTATATCATAGGATTATTATGAACATTAAATGAGACAGCACATGTAAACTGCTTAAAGTAGTACCTAGGACATAGGAAACGCTCACTAATTCCTATCTGTTATTATAATTATTTGAGATCAAGGAATTAAGACAAAGATATAAAGCAACAATGGAAGCTACACTAAGAAATCAGTGATTTCTTAGAAGACATTTGACTGATCATTCTCTGAATAAATATATTTATTTCCATGTAGCTAACACCATATTAAGGCATGCAAGTACTCTTTTTTTTTCCATCTGTAGAAATGGGGGTGATAATAGCAGTATTCCTCACAACATTGTTATAAGGATTTAATTATAAAACTTAGCAATTTACCTGCCACTACTAATAAGCACTCAAAAAACACTAGTTGTACTACTATTGCTAATTATTATTATTATTATCTTTATGATATAATAAGATCAGAGTCTGAGACATACATGTGAGGGCATAATTACAATTTTATAGTATGATAAGAACAGAAGAGCTAACATTTCAATTATTTTTAAGAAGGAATGCAGTTTTTCCAGATGGAGAGGAAGGGAATAGCATTCATGAATTCCCCATGTGTTTTACCTAAACTTGACTTGTTTTAAAAAAAATCAGTGGGCCCACAGTTATTCCACTGAGAAAGTACTTTTGAATTGACCATGTCCACACAAACTAATCAATCAACAGGTAATTGAAAACCAAATCTGTGAAATATGCAGATGAAGTGTAAGACAGCCTCCCAGCTGATTTTCCTATATCCACACTCTGTCTTCTTTAGTATACTTTTCATAAGGTTGACACACTAATCTTCTTAAATGCAGTTTTCATCATGCTATAGCTGTTGGAGAATATAGTGTTCGTTCCCGAATGCCTGCTGCATCAAGCCCAAATGACTGTGTCTAGCTTTAAGGATCCTCCACAGTCACATTTCAGAGTATAGCACCAGCACCAATATCACCTGGGAACCTGTTAGAAATAGATAATCTCACACCTCAATCCAGACCCACTAAATTAGAGTCTGCAGTTTAACAAGATCCCCAGGAATGCAAATTAAAGGTTGAGAAACACTGCTATACAATATCCATTAATCTAAAGCAAACAAAATCACTCACCCATAACACAGCCCATGGTCCCATCAAGAAGAATGAAATCCTTTCATTAATATCTATGTATCCAAACAATCCCTTTGCTCATATTCATAACACCATTAGAAATACCTTATTTCCTTCCCCTCGACTATCTAAATCCCATCCATTCCTGAAGGCCCTGTGGAAAAATCCTCTATCTTCCATCAAACGAACACCATTTCAAGCCACACTAACCTTGCTGAAAAATTCTTGCGTTTATGTCAATACCATTTCATTGCTCTTATTTATTATCCATTAAATAATCATTTTCTGAATGCTTATTATTGTTTACCAGGCACTGTTGCACTGGTTAGAAAACAAAAATGCAGACCTTCCTTGTCTTCATTAAGCTCACAATCAGAGCAGTCAAGGTTCAGTAGAGATACCTTAAGTTCCACAGACAAGAAGTGCAAATGGGTAGATGTACAGGTGCAGGGCCATATTGGGTAAAGCAACCTGATTTGTGCTTTTTTATTGTTGTTAGGACTACTTAAATGAAGGAAGTTGAAATTTATTAAAACCTTCTGTGGCACAAAATAGATGAAACGTTTTAACTGATAAAGAGAGATTGTGCTTTGTTTCATGTTAATTTTATAATCCTGTAGATGATTAATTTTTTGTAGGACAGCAACATGTCTTTCTTCATTCATTCAACAAATACCAGAAATTTTCAAATAGCTCCTATTTGTCCTTTTCTGACTCTTTAAGCCTCAAACATGGTATGCACTAAATAAATACTTGTTGATTGAAGACAGTCTTTGATCTCACGTTGGAGACTAGGTTTACACACATGGAACGGCCATTGTGCAAATGCAGCTTTTCCTCCTACTGCTTTTCATGACATAAGGAAATGTTCACGAATTTGCAATGACACTTTGGTTTACTAGGAGTGTCTTTTGGATCAAAAAGTTCCTCCAGGGTGCCATGGAAGTTTCTGTTTCTCTGCAGCTAATGTTTTCATTCACCAGAGACTGTTTTGGGAGTATAGCCAACCAAATGGAATTGGCTAGTAAAAGCTTTTGTGGGTGAGCATTTCGGAAACAAGTTTCAAGACCATTTGCCAGCAAAACCTCAGCAGGTAGAATTTTAAACAACATAAGTTAATATAAAGGCTTGATTTGAAGAAGCCTGGAGGAGCAGGAAAGAGTAAAGTGAAGTATGTAACATCCTACATTCTTTGAGGGTAAGAAGTAAAGTTAGTTTTCCTTATTGCAAAACTACTCATCAGCTCCTTGGATAGAAACAGATGCTTCTGGTAGACAGGCATTCTCCAAAAGATCTCATGCTCCAAACAACAGCACTGGAGTATATTAAGGTTAGATATTATTATGTAAGACCTTTTGTGAGCCCCTTGTATCCTTCAATGTGATTTGAGAGAAGGATAACATAAGGAAATGTCAAAACCGAACTAAGTAAAAAGACGACTTCCAACTAACGTAAACTGGAACTCTATAGGATCTGGTATTATACAAAAAGTGACCATCACTTTGACTAAAGAATCAGCAATTTCCTTATATTTATAATCTTCGAATTACTTACAACTTTCCCTTATCTTAATCAGCCACCTTGGCGAAGGTGAACATTCCCACATCACGTGCAATTTTCTCTTCAACTTTTAATTTCTCTGGGTACAGGAAAAAAGCTCTGGGCCCTTAATTGAGCAATTACTATTTCTTAAGTGAATATAGAGTTTGAGGATAGTGCCAAAATCTTCCTTTCATCCAGAACAAGTCTAACACAGTCAGCGGCATACACATTGTCTGGCAACACCCCAGCTTTAGGTTGAAGAGCCAAGTCAAGACTGAAAGGGAAACTCATTCTTCACCCCTAGTCACTCCCTGGCATCTACTGAGGTTCTTGAAAGAATGCCAATTAGGACCGATTTACATGTCTCCTTGGAGGTTTTAGATAACTCTTCACTCTAAGAACTGTTTGTTTTTCTCATTTAGACCATTTCTCCAGAGTAGGATTTGCAAACTTGCTGCTGAATATGCTGTTTGCAGATCACTGCTAGGTTTCCATACTGACATAAAGCACTGGTACTTGAAAAATTCATTAAAAAGTGACTCATCTGAACTCCCAGATCTAAATCTGTAGGGTGATTCTGCAATGTTGTCCCAGAATTCAAGCAACAGAATTAAAGAGTTCATATGCAAACGGTTTATAAAATACACCTAGACAAGGCACTTATTGCTTCATAGCTCGTGCCATTGTTTGAGGAATTCTGTTTTTAAATTTTCTTTATATGGAGCTGGAATCCACTTCTCTGGAACTTTTTGCCATTTGTCTTGGTTTTCTAAAATACTCGCTGTCTCCTTTACATAAGAAGCCCTTCAAATATGTGAAGATAGTTTTCCGTGCTTCTCTTCTTCTGCAGGTTTCTCTTTTTAATTAAACTTCTATTCCTTCAGCTACTCCCTAGGTTATATGGCATCCAAACTTCATCATTAATGAGAAGCTAAGTTTTCAATAACCATATGTTGAACACAGTCTTTTAATGATTATCTCAATTAAAATTAAAAATACATACAAACTGTACCTTAAATAACCTTTTTTATGTTTGGTCAAGTTTTCATTGATTGCTGTATTTAGGTGGTTTGTAATACCTAAGATACCATCTAGAAATTGCCATGAAAATGTCAGACTGGTAAACCCAGCTATAGAAAGCATCTTTTTGGTTGCCTCCATTAATGAAAATGTTACCAGACACTACTAAGTGGTGATTGAAACATCATGCTGAAATATTACTGTTAGCTACTGGTGTAAAATTTCTCACCAGAGAACTATCACAACTTCAGGATAAAATGTTTGCTATCTAAATACAAATTTTAGCAGGCACTAAAATTGTCAAGAAGACCTAAGATCACTTTGCTTCTTAATTACAGTTTTAAAAATTATTATAAAAGTATCAAATTAAAATAGTTACTATTTGAAAAATTCTAAGCATTTATGAAATTATAATAAGCTAACCCTTTAAGTCAGAATTGAAGACAGTTTGAATATTCCCTATATGCCCACAAAAGTTTCTCTAGTCTTTTGCAAAATAAAATGATGATTTGTCCAACAATGTAGATGGTTAATATTCACCCAAGTGACATCAGTGATTTAATGCATCATGCTTTTTCTTCTCATTAAAATTGCTATTACTGAAGCTTGGCTAAATTTTCTTCATGCTTGGCTCTCCACTTAAGTCTGAGACTCTACAGGTTTCCTCTTATATCATGTTTTACTTTGTCTTCAGTTATTTTTCTTCCTTCTCCTACCTGCTTTCAGGAAATAGAAAGAAGCTCTTTGATGTGCCAATTCTGAGTATATTCAGATCAAATGCAAATAATTCAATAGACTTCTTAAGGAAGAAGAATGTGAGAGGTCGTTTCCCTTATTCATTGGCTATTTTATTGAGGTTAGATGACCCATGGTAGAGGCTTGCTGGAGTGAGTTTCAAATTGGCAAAAAAAAACACAAAAACACACAAAAAACTAATTTGCTATAAAGGAATGGTGGCAGAAAGAGGAAAAAAAAGTGAAGTAGGAAAGTCCAAATGTATATTCTTATCAAGTCTTACACTTGTCCAATAGTTACAAGCCTCTCTGAAAATATTTATATGTGTGGGTGGAGGCAAGTTGCCCATTAAATTGTAGGAAGTGTTATCAGATTCATCAGGACTTGGTTGTAAATTTGACTATACAGTTTTGGCTCATAGAGAAATAAGGAGGAAATATCTGATTAAAGTGTGCATTGCTGCTGAGGCAACTGAATGTTGCCATAGCAATTGAGATGAAATGTGCAAGAAGTGAGATAATTAAATCTAACCCCTTTAGTAGTTTTGACAGTCAATGCACTGCCAATAGGAAAAGTTATCTACAGTATTAAGATAAAACACATTCCTTATGGAAAGTCTCCTTACTAGTATTTTGTTGTTCCCTTTCTAAATACATTGCTTTAGGTGTCTAATTTGAATGTTCTCTTTTAATAATCAAATACAGTTTTGACCTTGGTCTGCAGCTGCCTAGAATTTCTGCTAGTTTATTGTATCATGGGAGCAGACATCTATAAAAAATATCCAATTTTTTTCCCTCACGTTCTTAGAAAAAAGTATTCTGAAGCCAAAGCTGTCATATTTGAGCTTGGAATTCAATAATATCTAGAACGTGCTGCCCTCTTCAGGAGCTGGTGCTTAAAATTATTTTACTTTTTTTTTTTTGAGCAGTTTAAAATTATAAATATGAGTTATAATATCAAAAATAGTATTAATAATTCTTTGGGAATAAGCACCACATACAATAAAATATTTCTATGTTAAGTCTTTTCCATTAAAATATTTCATTAAAAATCAATAAATACAAAATTTTGAAATAAATTGTCAATATGTACAATTAAGTAT
This sequence comes from Herpailurus yagouaroundi, assembly GCF_014898765.1. NCBI lineage: Eukaryota > Metazoa > Chordata > Mammalia > Carnivora > Felidae > Herpailurus > Herpailurus yagouaroundi. The sequence continues at coordinate 69,161,745 of NW_024412388.1, forward strand.
ATAAATAGTTTCCTTAAAAGGAACTATTTTAAGTTTCCTTAAACTTAAGAAACTATTTTAAGTTTCCTTAAAACTATTCCTATACTCATTGGCAGAATTCCTGAATCATTACCGAATTTCTACAGAAACTACCCAAATGTTTCTTTAAAAGTAAAAATGTTTAAAAACTAAGATATCCTCTATGTCAAAATCTAAGTAGGACACACTTCAAATCTTAATTTTATTCTCCAGAAAAAAAGTCAGTAAATTTTGTGAACATCAATATCTGTCATTTCAAGGGCACCTGGCTGCCTCAGTAGGTAGAGCATGTGACTTCTGATCCCAGGGTCGTGAGTTCAAGTCCCACGTTGGGCATAGAGCTTACTTAAATATACATACATATATGTGTGTGTGTGTGTGTGTGTGTGTGTGTGTGCGTGCGCGCGCGCGCGCGCGCGTGTGTGTATAAAATTTGAATTTTTAGCTAGTTTTTATTTATAGAAACATTTTCTTTACTGGAAATAATGATTCAAATTACATTAACACATGACAATTATTATTCACAATTATTTCATTCAAAAATAGCCTTGGGGCCCCTGGGTGGCTCATTGGGTTAAAGCATCAACTCTTGATTTCAGCTCAGGTCATGATCTCCAGTTGGTGAGATTGAGCCCTGCTTTGGGCTCTGTGCAGACAGAGCCTCCTTGGGATTCTCTCTCACACTCTGTCTCTGCCGCTTCCCTGCTTGCATACACTCTCTCTCTCAAAATAAGTAAATAAACTTAAAAACAAAAACAAAACTTTGAAGGGTCTGAAATGTCATTATCCAAAAACTCAAGTAAAAACCATTTTCTGAGTATGTTTTCTATTAAAATTTCCTTAGACATCTAGTTTTGGTAGGGGAGGTAGAGGCAGATGACTCAGTGTGTTTTTCTCTAAATTATGATATTTAAAAAATAAGTAAATAAAGGAACAGAAAATGACCAATACATAATAACACTATCAGGATATGAGAAAAGCATATTTTCTTACATACTGACATGTTTCTTTATTTTAGAACTATTGACACTAAGAAAGGTAATTTTGTACTAATTATTAAATGTGAGAGTAAGTTTTAATTACAAACTTCTAAAGAACACAAGAAATTCAAGAAAAAATTCCTTTTTCAAATATAATTTTGTTCTAATTCTTATCATGGGTGCAATCAAAACCTTGTTTTTAATGAACAGAAAACAGTAAGAAAATAAATAATGCTTAGTTATCATTTATTTAGTGTGGAAAAGTTGGAGCTTAGACTTCTAATTTTGTTTCTCACCTCCTACATCAGATTTCCAGTTCAAGATTCCAAACAGGAAAATAACTTATATATAAATTTGGATTAAAAAAAAACGGTCACTCATCCAGATGGCCAACAGGCACATGAAAAGATGCTCAACATCACTCCTCATCAGGGAAATACAAATCAAAACCACACTCAGATATCACCTCACGCCAGTCAGAGTGGCCAAAATGAACAAATCAGGAGACTACAGATGCTGGAGAGGATGTGGAGAAACGGGAACCCTCTTGCACTGTTGGTGGGAATGCAAACTGGCGCAGCCACTCTGGAAAACAGTGTGGAGGTTCCTCAAAAAATTAAAAATAGACCTACCCTATGACCCAGCAATAGCACTGCTAGGAATTTACCCAAGGGATACAGGAGTACTGATGCATAGGGGCACTTGTACCCCAATGTTTATAGCAGCACTCTCAACAATAGCCAAATTGTGGAAAGAGCCTAAATGTCCATCAACTGATGAATGGATAAAGAAATTGTGGTTTATATACACAATGGAGTACTACGTGGCAATGAGAAAGAATGAAATATGGCCCTTTGTAGCAACATGGATGGAACTGGAGAGTGTTATGCTAAGTGCAATAAGCCATACATTGAAAGACAGATACCATATGTGTTCACTCTTATGTGGATCCTGAGAAACTTAACAGGAACCCATGGGGGAGGGGAAGAAAAAAAAAAGAGGTTAGATTGGGAGAGAGCCAAAGCATAAGAGACTCTTAAAAACTGAGAACAAACTGAGGGTTGATGGGGGGTGGGAAGGAGGGGAGGGTGGGTGATGGGTATTGAGGAGGGCACCTTTTGGGATGAGCACTGGGTGTCGTATGGAAACCAGTTTGACAATAAACTTCATATATTGAAAAAAAAAAGAATGTATAAAAAAAAATGGTCACTAATGTTGACCTCAAGAAAGTAGAATGACCCTCAATTTTCCCTTAAAGAGTTTTGGGTATAGCTGTCGCATCTATAGAAACTTAAGTTTCAACTGAGCTAAAGGGGAGAAGGAGAGTAGTTCATTGACAACATTCTCTTAATCCTAATATATTTGTTTGGGGAAAATATAATGTTCTATTTCTGACTTTGAAACTCCTTATCACAACAATTGCTTAATTCTAAAGTAGCTCTGTTCAAAATCATGTAATACATGTTCAAGAATTCTTAGAACACTGATTTGTATTTTCTGCAATAGATTTACTTCATTTTTGTTTTGCTGCTGATGCATTACATTTGGCGGTTAGAACCCCCGTGGATGGAGGTATAATAAATAATAATATTTTCTTTGCTTTCCAGGGTATTTATGGCATAATGATAAATTTCATCTTTCCCAGAATGGTAAGTAAAGAGCTCTTTCTACATATGATAGTACTCAAACAAGAAAGAGTGAATTGTTATAATAAAAATGGAGTGGCATTTGCTAAAAGTATTGAATGATCTGATAATTATAAGGCAGCTTATATTCTTGAAATAAATGGATACTGCATTCAAATTCTATAAGCATTCCAAAATTCTCACCATGTACAGGCTCTTCAGAGTATAAGATTTCTGGGTTTTGTTGTTTTTGTTGTTGTTGTTGTTGTATTGCATTTGAACACAGTGTAGTCAACATTTTGTTTTCTGGGATAATTTATTTTAAAGTATACACAGATATAGAAATAAATGTGGTTTATATTCTATGAGCATAAAGAAAAAGCATATCTGTGATACATATTGAGAGTTGATGAGTAAGAGTCCTTTGGAATTTTTACTGTTACATAAAAACTGATTGTAATTTATGTTTGACCAGGGCTTTGCAGCATCTGTGAATTTAAAAATGTTTGTTTTCTAAGAGCATATATCATAACTTCTCCTAAGCGAGCTAGCTACTGTATGATTTTGTTTAAACACATAGTTTTCTTGCCTTTATGTTTTTATGATGTCAAAAGGTAATGTTTAGTTTTAGTCTTAATCATAACCTCTTTACAATTCAAATAACAATAAAAATTAATTTTATTGAATGGGAAAGGTCAATGTAAAATGATATTTCTCAGCAAGTTATTACTGCTTCCTATGATGTTTTTTTCCCAGTAGTCTTGGATATTCCCTATAAAAAGAAGGAATTTCTCACTGTAGAAAAAAATCACTTTGAAATAAACTGATCATCAAAATTGCTATTAATAATAGTGGAAATGCAGGGCACAAAATACATACATTGTACATTGTGTACACGTGTGCTTGTGTATCAAGAGGAAAGAGAATTGAGAGCATATGGTAGACTTAGGAAAAAACCTCAAAAAAAGGTGCACAAAACAGTGGAAAATGGGTAGTTTAATAGTCTTCATTACATCTCCAATTCCTGAATTTCCTATAATAAATATGTATATTTTTATAATCAGAACAACACCATTATTTGAATATTAGGCTATTTAAAACAGTATATTTATTATTAATGAAATGTGAATATATGTAACAGAGGAAATAGGTCTTGTGCCAATTGCATAATCAAAATGATCTTACACAATTTTAAAAGAGCAAAGGCAAAAACAAAACAAACAAACGAAAAACTGCAGCTAAGCCCAGAAGGAACCAAAAATATAAATTGAAGTTTAATTGGATTAAAAAAAAAAGATAATGAAGAATTTAAAATGAGGTTAAAGCTATCATTTTTATTAATTTTACTCCCATACAAAAATACTCCTAGAATTCAGGTATATGTGTGTGAAAAAATAAACATTTTAAAATTGAAATGAAAAGATCTGCAGTTTCACATTGGTGTATAGTTCATAAGAATTTGATATTTTATGAAAATTTTAAGAAGAAAAGCCAATACAGGGATGCCTGGCTGGCTCAGTCAGTAGAGCATGTGACTCTGGATCTCAGGGTTGCAAGTTCAAACCCCACAAAGGGTATACAGATTACTTAAGAATAAAATCTTCTATAAATAAATTGATTAATTAACAAATTAATTAAATCATTTTTAAAAAAGAAGAAAAGGTCTAGCTAGAAACAGGCTAAATCATGAAGGTAAAACTTTTAAAATAAGATCACACTTTTAAGACAGTAAATCAAACTCCTCAATAATAACAGAAAACTGTGATGTAAAATCTGTGTAATTTACTCACCTACAACCAATAATCACCTTTACAAGTTTAATGTACAGAATTATTTTAAGATCCAAGATTGAGAGTAATAAAGTATAATAGAAAACTAGGTAACTACAAGAATATGTTAGCACAAGGGTTTTTTTTAAATCTAAATAATATTTTAAAATCATTTATTAATAATAAACATAATAAATAGAACTAATAGAATATTTTCAAGATTAAAATTTTCTTCTCAGGAGTAATTTATTATATGAAAATACAGCATAAATGTATGAGCTGCAGTTATATCTCAAATATCCAACAACTTTATCTGGACATAAGCCATAATTTTAGAGGAAATTTAGGGAAGAAAAAAAAGTGCTCTAGCCAGCATCTTACTCATGTTCACATTAATACTTCCCAAATTCTCACTTGCATCCCACTTGCTCTCAGTTTACATAAATCTAAAACAGAATTTGTTCTCTGATTGTCTAGCTCACAAACCAGGAAGGATATTATAAAAACTGAGAGGGGCAAGAGGAATGAATTGAAAAGTCAGAGGCTGTTCCCACCTTTTCATCAGTTGTAAGAAAAAATTGAGGGACCAAAGACTAACTATACGATTGATTTTGAGAAGCTGTATCCTATACTTTGGGTTTAAAATTTCTGATCTCTTAAATCAGAGAGTTATACTGGAAGATTTTTTTATTAAATCTGCATTCCTTTCTAGCCCTAGAATTTTACAATAAAATGATGTATCCTTAAACTTACTATACAGAGCATAAGATAATATTGTGAGATTTGGAGTCATTAGAATGAAAAGGTTTTAATGATTAAAAGGGTTTTAATGATTAAAAGGGTAATTTTCATTCGTTTGCAAAATTCACTTGTATTGAAAGTCTCATCCAAATTATACTGTATAAATGAAAAACTATATATTGTGCATGTTGATAATATTCTTTTCATATAGCTATTTTTTAAATGTACCTAAAAATTTAACATGAAATTTCTCACTTTGCTTTAAATTCCACTGTAAATAATGTGTGAGGGAAAAATCTAGCATCAGTCTTTTCTAAAGACTGGGAGGCCAAATTCATATCTATTTGTATATGGATGTATATATTTCTAATAGGTTTATGCTGCAAAGACGCTAATCTGATTTATTGGGGAATCAAAATTTTAATTCTTAATTCTCTTTTTGCTTCTACTCTATCTTTAGTACAACTGACATATCATGACATTTTAGAAAAAAGATAAACAAAATTAACCTCCCACCCATAACCAAGATCAGGTCAGTGTAACAAGTTATTGAATAACTAAAACATCTGCTCATTCCAACTATTTCTTTCTGATTTGTAACTGCAAATTTAAGCAAGCTGCTAAATTTCTGAATTACTATGTGAACTAAATTGAAAAGTAAATACATATTTTGTTTCACATGTATCTATTCAAACTAACTTTAAAACAGAATAAATCTTCAGAATTAACAAGTTTTTCTAATAGATTAGAGACAAATGCCAACTATTTAAATAAAGCAAATTTCTCAGTGTAATTAATCTGCTCTTCAGCAAAATAGATCTTTCCTCTCATTCCCAATTCTGGCTGTACTTAATGAACAAAGATTGAATTCATATTTCTGTGAATAGTCACAGCATCTAGTCTTCAATGAATAATAAAATATGTTTTATTTCTGAGAGCATTAATAAAAATTTGTTACTTTATTTCATGAATGACAAAAGTTCCATATTGGAGTTAAGTATAGCCAATAGTCATTGTGCAATTTATCTTTTAAAATTCCACAACGGTTTCAAATATATCAAATGTCAATTTTTAGGTCAGATGTAGTAATAGTAAAGAATTGTTAATTGGCCAACAGGTTGATTAGTTTAATATTTTGAGAAAAGGAAAGATTAAAAACAGTTCTCTCTTTTTCCTTCAATTAAAATTGCAAGCAATTATTCTTGTAGATTATAGATCCCTTTTGGGATTTCCGGTTTCATATAACTTTTTGGTTCATTTCACAGGAAGAATATTCATCTTAATTAGCAAAAAAACAGTTGATGGGCTTTTTATAAGAGGAAATTCACTCCATGCACCGATTACTGACACTAGATTATTCTGTTTAAAAATAATAATAATAAAGCTCTGCTTTTAGAGCAGTTGGTTGAATATGTTATCTGTTAATAGCCATTGTCTTTGAAGACAGGATGTCTTTCTTGATGGATGGTTAATACATTTTGTTTTAACCACAGAACTTATTAGCAATAACCTAAATTGGCTTATGAAATGAGTTTTTACCATTTCAGTTCAAACATACAAATCAAAATTATTAAATAAATAAAAAGACATTTCTGGTGTGTTATTGAATTGCTTTTCACAGTTTATAAGGTTAAAATACTTGCTTCCTTTTTAAAAAATTAAATATTTAGCAGCTAAAAAATAAAATGTCCAATACACATATAAGAAATAAATCATGAATGCCTGTGTCCCCTGTGACCTTCCAAGTTCTCTTTGTGCCCTTCTATAATTCCTTACCGTCTTCCTCAGAACTAAACAGTATCCTAAATTTTCCCTATCCCTTATTTTCCTTATAATTTTATTGCATGTATTTGCACCCTAAACATATTATTATTTTGTTGATATGTTTGCAATAATATGTAAGTGAAAATGTATGTATTTGTCTGTGACTTTTCCATTCAACATTAAGTTCTTCAGTTTCAAACTTTTGTTGCACGTAACTATAATTCATTAGCTTACCCTGTTGTATAGTATTCCATTGTGTGCCATAATTTATTTGTCTTTAACATTGATTGGTATTTGGGTTACTTCCAATTTTTTGGTTTTGTTTTTTACTGTTTACATGGTGCTGCTATAACATTCTTTAACATGCATAAATATATGTACTAAAATTTCTCTAGGGCAAGCAGTCCTTAACCAGGAGTGATTTTGCCCCCAGGTAGTGTTTGGCAATGTGTGGAAACATTTTTGGCTGTCCTAACTTGGGGGATTCTACTGGTTTCTCATAGATAAAAGCCAGGGATGCTCTAAAAACCCTTTAAGGCACAAAACAGTCGCCACAACAAAGAATTATCTGGACTAAAATGCCAATAATGTGAGGTTGTGAAATTGCTCTAGAATATACACTTGAAAATGAAATTGCTGAGTCACAGAGTATGAAGTTTCAAATTTATTAGAAAATTCCTAACTTGCACAATGTATCAATTTTACATTCCTATCAACTATGTAAAGATAAATGTTCCAATAGTTCTACAACCTTGTTAGCACTTATTATTTGTTGTCAGGTGCCTTAAAATTTTTATCACTTTTCTGAATAGGAGATAAAAACTCCTCAGAGTTTCAAATTTCAATTCTTTGATTATTCATGACATTGTGCATCTTTTCTCACTTAATTAACAATTAGGGTTTTCTGTTCTATGTGGTATTGATTCTCTTTAACCAATTTTTTAAAAATTGAATTGTAGGGACACCTGGCTGGCTCAGTCAGTGGCACACAGGACTCTTGATCTCAGGGTTGTAAGTTCGAGCCCCATGTTGGGTGTAGGGGTTACTTAAAAATAAAATCTTCTAAGGACACCTGGGTGGCTGAGTCCGTTAAGTGTCCAACTCTGGATTTCAGCTCAGGTCATGAGCTCACAGTTCATGGGATGGAGTCCCTTGATGGTCTTTGTGCTGCAAGCACAGAGCCTGCTTGGGATTCTCTCTCTTCCTCCCTCTCTGCCCCCTGCCCCTTCCATCTCAAAAATAAATCAATAAATCAATAAATCAATAAATAAATACACAAATAAATAAACTTTAAAAATAGAATAAAATCTAGGGGCGCCTGTGCGGCTCAGTCCGTTGAGTGTCCTACTTTGGCCCAAGTCATGTTCTCAGTCTGTGAGTTCGAGACCTGCGTCGGGTCTCTGTGCTGACAGCTTGGAGCCTGAAGCCTGCTTCCGATTCTGTGTCTCCCTCTCTTTCTGCTCCTCCCCCACTTGCACACACTCTCTCTCTCAAAGGTAAATAAACATTAAAAATAAACAAACAAATAAAGTAAAATCTTTTAAAAACAAATTTAAAAATTCTAGGCAATATCTTTATTAATCCATTGTTCTTTATTTGTGTAATAAATGTCTTTTTCTAGCTAGTGGATTGCCTTTTTACTTCTTTATTTTTTTTAAAGCGTGTCTTTGACCAAATGTGGGTTCAAATAGGGCAGCATCAAACTGACAGTGTTTGGGGTGCTCTCCATCTTTTCACTTTATTAAGGTGCCCTTTTACGACAGAATTCTGAATCTTAATGCAGTTAAACTTAACAAAGTTTCGGTTTTTGCTTATATCTTACATTTCCTACATAAGAAATCTTTCCCTTGATCTCAGTGTTTTTTACATTTTGTTTTTCACATTTAAGCCTTTAATCCATTTGAAATTTTTGTGTACGGTGTGAGTTAGAAATAAATTTTTAAAATAGAAATTAGTCTTTACACCATATACTGAATGGTTTATACTTTCCCAAATGATCTTCAAAGCTAGCTTTTCATGAATCAAGTTTCCATATATTTTATGATCTAATTTTTAGCTCTCTGTTTTTTTCTTTCAATTTGTTTATCCCTTCACCAATATTTCACTGCTAACTTAAAAACCTGGTAAGTTCCTCTATGTGATCTTTATCAAGAGTATTTTGGCTCCTAAGACCATTCTTTCTTCTATATAAATCTTAGATTTTATACAATATTATATAAATGTTATATGTATATTTTTTATATGTAATATTTTTCAAAAAAGTTTTATTTCATAAACTTGTTGATATATCTCTACCATTTTATTAAAATTTTTAATTATATGTTTTTAATGATTTCTTTTTTAAAGTGATAGTTCCTAATGTTTGTTTCTGGTACACGGAAACACAAATAACTTTTGTATTTTTATTTTATCCAGCAAACCTTCTCAACTTCCTTATTAATTTTCGTACTTTATCTGTATTTTCTCTTGTATTTCCTATAAACACAGTGCTTTTTCTGTGAGTAATTTCAGCTTTATTTCTTCCTTTCCAGTTTTTACACCATTTCATTTTCGTGTTCTCCACCAATAGACCAGTCTAAACTAGTATTGCACAGACATGATGATAGTAGACAACTTTTTTTCCTGTTTTTAAAACTAAATTCTATGAAAGTTTCACCATTAAGTTATAAGTATTTGTAGATATCCTCTGTCAAGTTAAGAAATTTTCCTTTTTTTGTTTTTAGTTTGATTTGATTTTTAAAAAATCTTTGATGGATATGAAATTTTAGCATGTTTTTTTCTACATTAATTTAGAGGACAACATGATTTTTCTAAGGTTGCTAAGCACTGAAGTATCTCTTACCTTAAGGACGTTTACTGAATGGGGTGAACAAGAATTTTATTTTTCATGTTCTTGCTGGTACTAGAAAAAGTGACACAGCCCAAGGCTTGTGCTGGGATCCAAAATGCATATATCCTTATCATTAACCTGGTCTACAAAGCAATCATCTCATAGAGGAAACTGCAAGAAAAACTTTAAGTCTTAAATGTATAACTAAGGAGAAAAAAATTCTCCTCTAAAAATTCATAATCATAAAACAGCCTTATTTTTATTCCAGCAAAAATTCACGTAATCTCAGTGGTGTAAAGATTCCAAGATAAGGATTTAAACTGGTCCCTAGCTGTGCCTTTTGGGCTCAGTAGAATTAAAAAACAAAAATCCACTCTAGAGAGCCCATCTTTATTTCATCACTCCAAGAATTTTAACAGACAGAATTCCATAGGTATAAGTTAGAAATCACAAACACACTATTTAAAAAGGGGGTGGTGGTGAGAGTCGAATAATCAAAAATTAGGTGAAAAAAAGGTAAAAAGCAGAATCAGACCCACAAAGACATAAAATATTGGAATTACCACATTCATTCTTTTTTGTCTTTTTTATCTCATTCATTGTTGCACATAAAACTAAATTCAAAAATATTTTCTTTTTTTAACATTTAATTTTTTCATGAATAACACATAAACTTTCCTTTCTCTAATGTAATAAATTAATGATATAGTCAGTTTAACTTGCAAGCTAAACCTGGTTATACTGAAATGGAATTTGATCACATTTATTTACCAAGCTATAAGAACTTCAGGAAACAAAAAAGAGTAGAAATAAGAATTGGTATTTTTCTGTTCAGCTTAAACAAACCAGTAAGATTGTAAATATTGTATTATACTAAAAATACCAAAACATACATTGATAGCTATTATACAAAACTAGTTTTCAAACTTCTTTTTGTAGACAGATTCCATTTAGCTAAATACTCAAAAATGATAAGTATATTCTAAGTTATTAGAATATACTTTACTTATGTAGCATGTTATTTTCACCCCAAAATCTCAAGCACTTTCAGATATCTTTACATTTGTCTTTCGAAAAGTTCTAGAAAGGAGTTGTAGTCTTCCTTGACCTTGAACTCCTGATTGGTCTTATGGTGCACACTCCGCCAAAAATGAGCCAATCATATATAGTCTGTCCTTGTAATTTTTTAAACTGGAAATCCAAAGCCAACTTGTAGGCAAAGGGAGAATTGATGGGTTTATGGACCCTAAGGAAGGCTGATTTTTGAGCCTTAATTCCAGTTATTAAACTTTAGGGATCTATGAACCAGTAAATTGCTTTGCTGAAGCTTATTTGAATTATTTCCATAACTTGCAACCAAAACGGTCCTGATAACTACACTTATATAAAGAAAATGAAATCCTGAGATGGTTTCACTGCATGCTGATAGTAATAGAAGGCAATGGATGAATAATACTTTTAATGCCTTTTCTACCACAAGGTTAGAGAATGGGGAAGAGTCTGATGTAAGTTCTTTTGAAGCCCTGCTTTGACCAGAATGTACTTCTTCCCTCTGATTTAATCTTGAGGGTCAAAGTTAGGATTACTTAAAGTTATTCCTTATGACAAGGTTTAGGATCCCTATATTTTGAAAATTAAAATTTCTGGTACCTAAAGGAATTCCATCAAGAAGCCCTTCCTGGGTATAATGTTATTTTCCAGTTTTCTTTTTGAGAGTTTACATCCCCTCAAGAGGAAGGGACTGAAATTTAAGGGAAGAATGTAACAATTATTGTGCATTTCATGCTATATTAAGGACCCAGTTGGCCCATTTCAATTTCTTTTCCAGTTATGTGTCAAGGGATGAATTGTGCCCCCATCCCCAAATTCTTGTGTTGAAATCCAAAACTCTAGAGGTGCCTGGATGGCTCAATTGGTGGAGCATGTGACTCTTGATATCAGGGTCATGAATTCAAGCCCCACGTTGGTGGTAGAGATTACTTTTTAAAAAATTCCAAGAGGAGGAAGTAAGATCTCAAATTCTAATGTCATCCTCCATATTATAAATGCAATTTACATACTTATTATTTGGCAAAATTGACAACTTTATACCCTGAGAAGAGGAACCATACTGCTTTTCTTACTTTAAATTAAAAAAAATAGCTTCAAGGGTAAATCAGTGGGTCTTTGTATCTACCCATAGATAGGAAACATCGACTCTAATAAGAAAGATAACAAATAATGACAATTCTTAGGGGTAATCTCTGCACTAGTCTACACTTGAAATCAAAAGCACTCTTTCCAACTATATTTAGGTAACAGAAGAAAAACTTGCTGAATATACCTGTCAAACTATTAATTCAATAAATATTTGTTTTGTGCCCATTATATTGTTATATCATATAGAAATATCAAAACAGACATTGACTCCTGATTCTGCGGAACTTTCAGTTTAGTTAATAGAAGCCTGGTTTAAAAAAAAAAAAAAAAGTGTGATGCTTACAGGAGCCTGGAATGGAGGCAGAGAGGGAGAGTGTCTGAGTCCAAATGACACTTCCTGGAGGAACCACTTATTCCGTACTCAGATATCAACAGCCAGGAGGACTTTAAAACTTGAGTAAATAAATGAGCATACCCTCTTTCATACGGTCTTTGTTATCTGTACATACTTTGTAAAAAGGCTGGCACAAAAACTAAATATTATCCATGGTCTACTTTTCCTGTTCTAAATGTATATATTCATGTATTCATTACACAAATATTTTATTAAAGGAACCTATAGAAATCAGGCCTCTTAAGCTGACTGAAAAGCCTCAGTATGAAGTGACATATTAGCAACCACCTAGTCCTTGGCTTACTTTTTCCTGGCTCATATTCTAACATGGTAGGGACGTCAGATTATAATCTTACTCACACAGAACAATCGCATTGAAATGTTTCTAGACTTGGGTTAGCATCTCCAGAAACAAAATGATCACTCTTTGTCTATCAAGATATTACATCTCTGAAAAAGTCTGACTCCAAGTGGTTCTGTTTTTAAACTGAATTATACCTCATAATACCTTGCAGCATCTTAATTCAGTAGCCTTTGGACATTCAGAATAAAGCTAATCCCACTACCACATAATACTGTTTTTAATTCAGAAAATAGTAGTGAGATTTTTGTGAAATTAAAATAGGCTTAGTAAAGAAAATGTGGAAAACTAAAAGAAGTAGATAAAAGGAGGAACCAGACATATTCTCGGTACCCAAGACACCCACATTTAAAATATTGATATTCTATTTGCAGCCTTTTTTACTGTAACTGATTTTCTCTGTCATTTTACATAATTTTATCCTCACATATGTAAACACACACACACACTCTAATTGAGTTTCCATCTAGTGGGGAGAATCTGCCATTGAGGATAAATAGGCAGGCACTGGAGAAAGACAGATCTGGGTTCAAAGTCGAGCATTATCTTGCTAGCTTTTATTACCTCCAACATGTTACTTAATCTCTCTTAGTCCCAATTTTTGAATCCATAACTAGAATCTACTTCTTGAGGTTGTGACTAGCATTAATTAACATGGAATGTTTAGCACAGTGTCTACCAACAAGTACATGCTGAATGATGATTAAAATTATTATGTTTGTGTCTATACTATTCTGTAAAGCTATCAAATATAATAATGTTCAGGCTAAAAGTTTCTTGATTCTTTTAACCTTTCCTCATATGAAATGTTTTTAAGTCCCCTTGCCATACAGGCTACTCAATCCTAGAAGGTTTATAATTTTTCTATTTGTATCTTCTTTAAAATGTTGCTCTCAGATTTGATCGTGGTAATCTGAAGAATCTGAGTTAGAATCAGATCATGTCCTTCCCTATTCTGTGAACATCCTAAATTTATTAATGCAATATAAATTATTTCTTCTTCTCCTTCTTCTTCCTCCTCTCCTCCTCCTTTCCCCCCACCTCCTCCTCCTTATACTTCTTCTGTAACCATAATATATACCATTGATTCTTGCCAGGTAAAGCTCTTCTTTTTTTCCTCTTAATACTGTTAGTAAATCTCATATCTCTCAAATTGAATTCAGGCAGTTGGTGTTTTGTCCCAAGGCAGAACCTCCCAATTATTCCAACCGAATTATATATGGTTAGATTCTGCCCATTTTTTAGTTGTTAAGAACTTTTAGATCCTGTTCTTATAATAATGGATCTACAACTCACTTTTCCTGTTTCATGTGACCAATTTTTGACAGGTATGCCTTCTTCATCTTTATGTCAGTCATTGATAAATATGTTTACATCAGACAAAGCCAAAGTCAAGACTGGTGGTATACCCCTTGAAAAACCTTTCTCCGGATGCCTTAAAATTACCATTGGGTGCTGACACGGATGCCTTAAAATTACCACTGGGTGCAATCATTCAGTCAGTTATGAAAACACATAATAGTACTATTCCTAAATCTGTATTTCTCTATCTGGTCCACAAAGATATAAAGAAAAGCTTATTAAATGACTTGCTAGAATCCAGATGTCTATTTCTATTGCCCTCATATACTGGTTTATCAACTTTATAGAAAAAAAAATAAATAAGATTGGGCTGCATAGCTTATTCTTGTTGAATTTATACTTTCTCCTAATAGCAACTTTTAAAAAATGCTCACAAAATTGTCTTTTGTGATTGTGATTTGTAATTGTCTTTTATAAATATAATCTAGGCTATTCTCTCCCCAGCAACATTATTTTCATGGATTCGAAGTTTGCAGACTGCCATTTTTTTTTAACATAAAGTGTTTTTCTCTTATCCCTTTCACTCTATTTCTCAAAGGTAACCAGTTAAACACTCCATAATCTTACTGAGAAGGTCTCTAGTAATAACTCATATAGGTCCAGGGACATACTGGCACCTAGACCGGTCAGATTCTCCAAGTATGGCACATGGGTGAAGTGCTCAAACCATGAATTTAGCGATCTTGGCTCAAATCATAGCTATACATTTCTCTAATTGTATGATCTGGGACAAATTATTCAGTCTGATAATAATGCATGTTTTATAGCTAGGATGATTAAATGAAAAATGCAAATAAATATTAGTGTATGATACCTACTCTGTCCTCAATGAATGTTATTTACATTAGAAACAATCTAGCTATGTTGTCTTTCAATTTTTGGCCAGTGTCTAATGGCCTTGACCTCATCCATTCCACAAATACATATTGAGTAGTACTTGGTACATACAAGGTACTCAAGATACTATACTGAACAAATCAAAGTCCTTGCACTCATAGCGCTTACACTGTAGTTCAGGAGAAGAAAAACACATAAGTATGTGAAGTAATGGCAGTCAGTGATTAGAAGAATGAAAAGTTTAGGAATCAGAGTAAGTTAGAGAGAATTATTTTATAAAGAGTGGTCAAGATCCTGAAGAGATGGCATATGAACAGAGATATGAATGAACCAACAGGGAAGAAACATAAAGAAGTAAAAATACTTTCTTTTTCATGAATAAATTTTATGTCTTGAACTTAAAAAAAAAAAATGAGCCTATTCCTGTATT
The DNA here is from genome assembly GCF_014898765.1 of Herpailurus yagouaroundi. Taxonomy (NCBI): domain Eukaryota; kingdom Metazoa; phylum Chordata; class Mammalia; order Carnivora; family Felidae; genus Herpailurus; species Herpailurus yagouaroundi. Next base: position 69,176,995 of record NW_024412388.1, read on the forward strand.
GATCTTCTTCCTTATTTCATGCTAAGGAAATCGTTTTTGTTCCCTTTAGCATCTTTCACAAGCCCCAGCTCTTTTTGTGCTTTAGTCTTGCTGATGTTATTTTTATAGGTCTATGCTATCTTCATATATTTGTGCTTGATTATGTGCCCCCCTTTTACCTTTTTCTGCACATACTGTTTTAAATTCAGAGCCTGTCAGTTGGTCCCTGTGCTGCACACTGGTTTCTCTGGTTTCCTCCCCATTCTCTTGCTCATTAGAATCATTTGTGTTTGCATAGGCAGAACGCTGCTTAAATCAAACTCTGAGAGCACATGGCCACTTTTCCCCAAGGTTCCCATCATTTCCATCTTACCTACTGGTTTCTGTCAGAATTGGGTCCAGAGTAGGAGTTCCCCTTACTGCTTACTCTGCCTTCTGGGAAATGAAATTATCGGCAAGGTCGGTCAAGAAACTGTCAGTGTTTTGCTTTCTGAGGAATGAAAGTTTCTGCAGATACTTTGAGACTGAAATCCCTAGTGCTAAGATAAGTTGCTGCCCTGATAATTTTGTGGTCTTCACTAGAAAAACATCCTTCTGTATAGGAAGTCTGTAGTGCGGTCACAAAGTGCTATCACTTCTCTGTGTCTCTTCTTTTATATTCATCTAGATTATTCTCCAGTGTGTTCCCACCCACAGGTTCTTGAATTTTCATGTAGGTTCACAGCTTCTAGCCAGTAAGGACTATTCACCTATTTTTTTAATTAGCTTGGTCTAATTACAATTAAAAATAAATTAGATTAGAAATTAAAATTGTTACATGACCAAATTCTATGCCTAGGAAACCAGGAAGTTTCCCTCAGCTTAATATTAACAAGCAGCATGAAATCATAGAAGACTTTGGAACAGAAGGTAGTGTGTATTCTTGACCAGGCCATATACTATCTTGCAGATATCAGAACTGAAGGGCCCTTACCTGAAAGATGGGAGATCTGGACTCTACTTTGCTGAAGAGCAAAACGTCACCTAACACGGTTAGCTGACTTGCCCACAGTCTCACAGCTACTTAGAGATGGTGATTGAAAGATAAGGTGATTTTCCCTTAGGCCAGTACATTTCACCCCATGAGGTTACCTTCCATTTCCCCTCAGTGAAAGCCAAGCAATATCTGCCTTTCCTACCTCACAGAGTTGTTGTGAGAGGGAAGGAGCTAACAGGTGTGTAATGACAGTGGTTGTGTAAAGGGGTATTAGGATAATGATTTTAATGATTTAATCTGTTGGTTTCTGTGGGCTTTTTTCCCTCCTTCTTGTTCAAGAGATTTGCATTTTAAATTTAAATCTGTGGTGAAATGTGCTTACTTTGTCAAAGATTTACAACAAATTACAGGCTGCATCCCACAGAGGAGAGAGCCTGGGTTTTTTGGCAGCCCTGGGACCAGGATGATAATCCTTATTCTGTCACTCAGAGGATTCATGACAATACATCTCTTAACTTCTCTGACTTTAGTTTTCTCATCTGTTAAAGAGCTAAACATTCCTATATCTTAAAGTTGTGAGAATTGACACAGAAGGGCTCGATATCAGTGGTTATTTTTGTTTGTTTTTTAATTTGGTTTTCCTGTATTTTTCTCCTCCTTCAGACTACGAGCTTCTTGATGGCAGACGGTACTTATTTATCTTTGTATTCCTGGAGTCTGGCACTCAATAGCTACACAGTATGTTTGTTGAATAAATTATTTACCAAGGTGAACAAGAGTGGGTCTGAGGGCAGCAGCATTTTGGAAGTCAGTGTTTTTCCAACTCGACTGTTAAGAGCGTGATGTTAAGTTTCATGAAGGTACTTCGGGCACTGCTCAAAGTAGACAGGGTGTAGCTGAGTGAACTCTTGGCCTTCATGTTGCTTTAGTCAGAGCATACATAATTGTTTCTTATTAACAGATCGGGTTGCTATGCAAGATTGTTTCTAGACAAAAATGTTTTTCAGCTAAAAGAAAGTTGAAAGAAGATATGTAGGCTTTAGAGTCTCAAAGACACCTCTAATACTTATTTTACAAATTAACCTCCCTTTGTCAGAGTTGCCTCATTTCTCACAGAATTTGTAGCATTTCAGGTTGGTTATAGATGGGCAGGAAGGTATCACATGCACACCTGCCATTTCCCAATATTCAGCCAAGAATACCAAAGTGGATTCCACCTGGATCCAGGTAGCCATTTGTATCAGAAGCAGGTGCATGCAGACACAGCATACCTTGGCTTGGCTTTCCTCTTCCTCTGGTTCCCTATGGGCCACACAGCTGCCAGAGACACTACTGCCAGGGTTGAAAAACACAACTTTTAAAACTCAAACTTACTATCCTAGAAGCATTTATACTCTAGGCACTTCCACGTAAGAAAATTCTTACAGACACTGGTTCTCCCATGTTCTAGAACCAAACTAGCACGGACAAGAAAAACTCCTCTGGGCAAGATGGGGAAGAGCTGGAAAAGTCAGGGTCAAGGGTCCCTGAATAGTATCTCTGCCTCCAGCTTCCAGTGTTCCTGTCTCTCTGGAGGTTTATTTTGAAGATTAAATAAAGTAAGGGTAACACTAAAATATTTAGCAATGTGTAAATGGTTGAGCTTGGGCACTAATAGATCAGAACAGATGCTGGTCATAAACTACCAGCAAGCCTTGCCCATGCTTGCCAGCTGAATGCCAGCCCTGAAATAAAAGACCATTAAAATGTCTTCATGATATCTGTCACATAGAGATGGTACTTGATTAATGTTAATCCCGTCTACCCTGCTTCACAACTTCCTCTTGAACAAAATCCAGTAAAAACAAAATGGCAACTCCAAGAAAACATATCCCCAAAGAACCAGACAAGTCAGGTTTATTATTTTATGAATGTAACATATTAATAGATAATAAATTAATATATTAATTTCTCTTCACACCAATAATACCAAAATTCATTCTGTGCTCTACAGTAAAAACGGATATACTTTAAAAAAATAAATTGTACTAGGGATCCTGGGTGGCTCGGTCAGTTCAGCGCTCGACTCTTGATTTCGGCTCAGGTCATGATTCTAAGGTCATGGGATCGAGTCCTGCATTGGGGTCCGTGCTGAGTGTGAAGCCTGCTTAAGACTCTCTCTTTTTCTCCCTTCCTCCCTCCCTCTACCCTTCTCCCCTTCTTGTGTGCGCATGTTCTCTCGCTTTCTCTCTCTCTCTCAAAAAAATAATAATTGTAAACTACTCCCCAATGTAAACTATTCCCCAAGTTAGAATCCACCTGTGAACTAGTACTATATCTTAGTTATACGCATTGGGGCCATTGTCTCTTTCCTCCTTTATCATTTTCCTTACTAGGAATGGTTAATTCATTAAATTTAGTTAGATTCTATCAGTTGCTTTATGCCAATGTTTTCCAGAGGTTGGTATTGGAAAAGGAGAACACTACCAAAACCACCTGGGTCTTTTTCTCCACTCCCCAAAGTCCTCCCAGAGATTTCGATGGCTTCCTTCCTCTTAAGAACATTCCAGAATGACTATTCAGAGTTTGCTATAACAGTTAGTCAATAACACTTGCATTTGACAGATTCAAAGTCAGGCAGGGGTAAGAAAGCTTTATAATGAAAAGAAGGGAAGGCTTCAAGTAAGCACTGATTGGAAGCTGCTGGCATGGAGAAGCTAGATGTGGGTTAACTAGAAGTGAGAGTCTTATATGGTGGTTTGGGAAGCGCATTTGTCTTTTTCTAGTTGGTCTTGAGTTAGAAGCAGAATCAAAACACAGGGAAGCTGGCAGTCGGCGATCTAGTTCTGATCACTCTGGGTTGATTGCTGCAGAGGTTGTGGGTCAAAGTTCTATTGTCGTATTTGGTTTGAGTATTGTCTATTTGTATATTCAGTTTCTTAGACAATATGAACATATATGTAGAAAACCTGGAGGAATTCATAAAAAAGCTCTAGAAAGAATGAGTTTAGCAAGGTCTCATGATATCAGGTCAGTGCATAAAATTAATTCTATAGCTAAATCCATAGAGATAGAAATAGATTAGTGGTTGTCAGGGGCTGGAGGAAGGGTAATGAGGAGCAACTACTAATGGCTATGGGGTTTCTTTTTGGGGTGCCAAAGATGTTATAAAGTTATAAAGGGTGATGATTTCACAACCTTGTGAACATACTAAAACCACTGAACTATACTGTTTAAAAGGGTGACTTTTATTCTGTTAAATACATTATAAAAGCATTATAACTTTACTTATATAAACTGGCAATAAGCAACTGAAATTGGAAATGTAAAAAATATTATTGATAGGAGAGTCAAGAGATACGAAATACTAAGGGACAAGTTTAACAAACTACGTGCAAGACCTGTACACTGAAAACTGCAAATATCTCAGAGAGAAATTAAAGAAGACCTCAATAAATGGAGAAACATTCTATTAAAAAAAAAAAAAAAAAGCATCTGCCAGAACGAACCACGGTAAGTATGTGCAGGATACCTTAAGTAACTTAGCTTAGGAAAAAAGTTGAGGGGCGCCTGGGTGGCGCAGTCGGTTAAGCGTCCGACTTCAGCCAGGTCACGATCTCGCGGTCCGTGAGTTCGAGCCCCGTGTCGGGCTCTGGGCTGATGGCTCAGAGCCTGGAGCCTGTTTCCGATTCTGTGTCTCCCTCTCTCTCTGCCCCTCCCCCGTTCATGCTCTGTCTCTCTCTGTCCCAAAGATAAATACACGTTGAAAAAAAAAAAAATTAAAAAAAAAAAAAAAAAGTTGAACTAGCCTTTGTGGAGGTTTTGTTAATGGCACAACAGAGGGAAGAAAGAAAGACATCTTTGTAGCAGAGGCAAAACTGGATTGTATCAGCTTCAGTAGTGGAGAAGACAGGGCTGAGGGATGGGCCGGAAGTAGAGATGAGATGGGATGACAAGTAACTGACCAGTATCACCATTTAGTCAGGGTTCTCTCAGGTCTCAACATCAGGTCATGCATTTGCTGGGCAGTAGGAATCTTGTTAACAGCTAATCTTTGTGTGGCTGTTAGACTAAGCCAAATTTGAAGCTAGCATGCATATAGGCATGCTTTGCCTGTACTGATTTTCCTGCTTTTTATTTTTCAGTCTTTACTTTCTCTTTGCTTTATAATTCTTAGTTACTCTTACCACTTTTATTTCTATTTAATTGTAAATCTCCTTAAATTCTTTTTGGAATATGAAGGATTATAAACTAATAAGTAAAAATTAGGGTGCTAATTGACAAGTGTCTTTAATTGTGTTTGGCTATTTCAGAGTATAATAAGCTTAACCAGATACTCTTCTAATGTTATGGATTTATGGAAAAAACTAAGCACTTTTGAATAAAAAAGAGTGAAAATCATAAGCTATGAACATAAAAGTGAATGGATTCTTTAAGTTGTTAACTTAAAATAAAACAATCAAAACTACCAGCAACTGGGTGCCTGGGTGGCTCCGCTGGTTAAGCATTCACTTCTTGATTTCCGCTCAGGTCATGATCTCACGCTTTGGTTTGTGAGACAGAGTCCCAGGCTCTGCACTGGCAGTGAAGAGCCTGTTTGGAATTCTCTCTCCTCCTTTCTCTGCCTCTCCCCCACGCTCGCTCTTTCTGTCTCAAAATAAATAAATAGACTTAAAAAAAAAAACCACCAGAAACAACACTGGCATATATGTGATAAAATATTCTCATTATAAAGCTATAGTCAATATAAAGCTATATATTTCAAATTGTAGCTCTAAAATCTTTTGCTAGAATACAACCCAATGTGTGAGAATATGTAAGAATTTTCAAAATTGTTTCACATCAGGTTGTACAGTTTTAGGCATCTATGCGGCAGCATTTTGAAAGTTGTCAGTGTTTTATGCTATTAATGGTACCAAAATAATAGCAAATATTTGAGGGCTGACTTACTACGTGCTAAGTACTACCTGTACTAATTCATCCAGCCCTCACAGCAACACTATAAAATACGTGTAACTATGATTCCCATTTTATAAACAAGGAAAGAAAGAGTTAAAGATGAGCTTCCATAACTTGCTCAAATTATAGAAGCCTGAACATGGTGGAGCTAGGGTCTGCTCTGGTGGTCTGATCCAAATTCTAAGCTTTTAGCTCGTGTTGCTTTTCTAAAACAATTTTTCAAACATCCTAAAATTAACATTAACTAAAGTTAAGTGAATCTACACTTTATGAGACCCTTTAGAGATCTTTTTCAACAGATCTTTTTCAAGATAAAGTAGAAGAAAAGGTTCTTCTTCAATATTGTTTTTATTTTTAAAAAGTAACATCTGTGGCTTTTTTGAAAGGATATGTCAAATGCTTCAGTGGTGGCGTTTCAAAAACTTTTGCAGAGCAAAGTAATTTAAAATGGTATTTACCAAATTCTTGACTGTACCAAATTGCAGAATTTTAAGTAAGAAGTGAATATAAATGATTTCACCTAGGTATAGCCTCATGGTTATTAAGCATTAAGAAAAGAAATTCTACTTCTCCATGCCTGTGTTCTGTTAAGAGTCAATAATAATAATAAAAACGTTTCATGCTTTTAGTATCGACACAGACTTAAGTTAATTTGCCAAATTAATTATCCAATTTTATGAATTGAATATGTCTTTTATCTTACAATTTGGCAGGAAAACTAAAAAGGGAAAGACGACAAAATTTTTGAAAAATAAATACTATGATTACTAGAAACAATTTTACTTTTGTTATTTAGAAGAGCTTTCCTTAGTGAAAAAAAAAATTGAAAACTTCCAGTATGAAGAAGATCCAATCATACATACCAATATCAGTTTCTAGGTGACATGGGAAATTATTTGTGATTTTCTTTTAAATGGTGTCTGTCTCAACAATTGACATATATAATTGTTCTAATAAAGATTTAATGGTGAAGCTGTTTAGGTAAGTCTTTAATAAAATGATGTTTGCTCTGAAATAAAATTAAGAACAGTTAGTTTAAAATTTCAAGAGATGTACATAAGGACAGAAGTATTTCAGTAAGACTACTATAATAAGCACAAAGGCTCTTTTCAGAAAATACGTATTACTCAGGACTTTTCACTGATATGAAGGATAGTATGCAAATGGCATAATTTATAGGAATTTTTAAAAACCAGTATGTTTAATACAGGTGATTCTCACTTTGTGGAGTTAGTTCATTATGATCATATTTCCCAGTTGACATACTTGCATAAAACTGAGTTATATTCATAAAGGAAAATGTTTTCACCTGTAATCACAAAAAAATTTGTATATGAAAATACAAAATATAAAATTAAGAATGATAATAATGGTACTAAAAATAAACATAAATAAGAAACATAACAATTTGGGATAATAAAAAATGTTTCTAATTCGGGTTAAGGAGATCATCTCAATTCTTAATAAATACCTCTTTTGAAAAATACACCCTTAAAAAGACTACTTTTTGAACATATCTGAGACTATCAATTGCTCCCAGTATTTTGTAGTTAAGGGTTAGCTTGTTTGCTTTTGTGTTTAGCTGTTTCTGCTGTATTAGTGTGTCTTAATTATTTTTTTTAACTAGTAAGTCTTTTAAGCCATGTCTATTAATACTTAAAAGGTATTTGCTTCCATCCTTTCTTGGGTTGAAAAAGACTGATTCCTTTTATGTGTCCTGCTTTGGTGAACTACACTTATGGGATATAAGGTCATACAAAAATAATCAAAATCATCATTTGCTACTGTCAAGTTACCTTGCCATGTAGGGAAACTAAACAGGTTACAGAAAGCAAAGAAAAGGGAAGAGTAAACATCAGTGAAAGAGTGGTGGAAAGTATTGTCAAGTGAGGAGGAAAAGAGAAAACTGGTGAATAAATATAAGCAGAGACAGGATTGAGCTAACTGGTGAGCATGAGGGGGGGCAGCACTTAATTTCAGTATCGGGCTATGCGGTAAGTGCACAGATGGGGTAGCATATATGCAAATCCTTTGAACACAGTAAAGCACCATTACTATTACACGATACATTTCTTCATATCTTACAAAGTATATAGACAGTGTAATTCAGCATTCACTCACATATAAGTTATTAACCACTGGAACTCAAAAATTTAAATGTTTATAGGAATGAGGAAGAAAAGTGAGTGAAGGGCAGTTGGGTTGAACATATAGTTCTCTAGATCTGTTTTTCTATTTCTCACTTTACAAAGATATGGGTGAAGGGTCACCTCGTGGGCTCAGTTTGGGGAGCATGCAGCTCTTGATCTCAGGGTCATGGGTTCAAGCCCCACATTGGGTGTAGAGATTAATTAATTAAAAAACAAAACAAAACAAAACAAAACAAAAACAAAGATGTGGGTGAAGATATATTTTACTTTCCTTTAATGCCACTATTAAAGTAGAACACAAAACACTATTGCTGATTAGGTGATTCATGGCACATGATGTTTTGCCTTGATTTTGAGGAGGTCCCAGGGAATGGTAGAGAATGTGATACATGTTTTCATTAAAAGGGAAGGCCTCTCTGGCTGAATGTTGCTATGAGGTAACATCCATCCAATGTTGTTGGACCTTTCCATTTTTTTTTTCAGAAGCTGGAAATCCATGTTTTGACTGAAACCTCCTAATTTTTAAAACTTGACAAAAACAGATTAAAAACAAACAAAATACTATATGACTCAACATCTGTAAGGCCAATAAATTACATTTGTTGGCTAGATTTTATACAGATCAGTAGTTCGTGACCTCTTGCATGCTGTGCTAAGAGCTGGCATATAATGTTTAGTGAGATTTTAAGGAGCTTACTGTCTAGTGAGAGAGTAGTAAATCAATAAATACAATGATGTGTAATAAGTGCTATGATAATCAATGTTCATGTTTATGGTTCTCCAACACTCAAAAATTACATATCATCAAAGAAAGAGAAAATAATATTCAGTATGATCTTCTTAGATGGCAAAGTACTATATAGTCACACATTTTGAAAAGAGTTTTAAAAAACTAGGAATGTAAACAAAAGAAATAGAATTTAAAGAAATAGAATTTCAACAGAAAAAGAGAACATCCTCCTTGGAAATTTTGATTAAGTTACTCCTTAAGATAATATTAATAAAATTTGCTAGTGATTTCGCAGGAAAAAAAATGGTTAAAATGTTTTTTGGCTCTTGGATGTAGGGTTCCAGTCTTTAACTGCTTAGTGAATCATAAATGAACTCAGATGGAAATATGATACTTTCACCATAATGCATAAAATATCAGATGTTCTGTGTTTGAATAAAACCAAAATACCAGGGTATAAAATAATAACTCTTGAAAGGCTTCATGTAAGCCCCGCTGATTCCAATTTCTGAAGTTCCCTAGGTTATATAAGTTGTTGGGACAGGAAAGTAGAAGGGAGAAAGCTTGTTCTAGGTAATACGGAACAGACGGCCAATTTTTCAGTATCTCTGAATTCAAAAATTCAAAAGCATTAATTTACTGCCTTCCTTGAGCTGTTTCTTACCTCTCCAACACACACACACACATGAAGATAATGGTGCTACATACTCCCTGGACAATTTGTCTGTATTTGTGATTCTCTTTACTTAAAAGCACACTCACACACATTGTTATTAAATTAATTTTTTTGAAAACACTCGAATTTTCATTGTAGTCACTAATTTGTCAAGATAGTAAAATATTTACCTATGGTCTATAAAAATATTTCAGTAAGTTGACTAAACAAATGTGTTAAGTAAATTTATGTATGTGTGTTTATATGTACACTTGTAATAAGTATATTTGTATAAGATTTCTAGGTTATTTGACTTATAATATCCATATCAGCAAAGCAGTGTGGAATATTTGGATAAGAAGTAGCCTTATTATTGAACTAAATATTATAGTAGTATTCATGATTATAGGATTCTGACTCATATATTCCATAAATACTTTCTAATAACCAACTACAGCTCAGGTCCTTTGCCAGACACTGAAGGGGCCACTGTTCTTTAAAAATCTGAGACTAGGTAAAGTATTTCAAAAATTACTTCATCTGATTGGTGTGTACCATTCTGAATAGTATAATATTACTTCCTATATAGACGCTTGGAGGTATTTTGGAAGCCATTTATATATCTCCATATAAGAATATGGGCAGGGAGAGAGATGCTTCCAGAGAGGATGTTCCTGATAGGACTTTTAGTCATGTAATGAACTTTTATTTTATTTTTTAATGTTTATTTACTTATTTTGAGAGAGAGAAAGCGAAAGAAAGAGAGCACACATCGGGGAGGGGAAGAAAGAGAGGGAGAGAGAGAATCGAAAGTAGTCTCCACCCTGTCAGCACAGAGTTCAGCCTCAGGCTTGATCTCATGAACTGTGAGGTCATGACCTGAGCCAAAATCAAGAGGGGGACGCTTAACCGACTGAGCCACCAAGGCTTCCCGCATATAATGAACTTTTAAAAGACTGTTGTCTCCCCAAGAGTTCATGATGCTACATTGTTCTAACAAAGGCCTTTAACAGTTGTATTAGTCCACTGAGAGCTTTGCATACCTCCTTCCTAAGGTTTGAGTATTGTGGGTGATGGGAATAAAACCGTAGTATCATAGATGGGTATATGGATGGTTAGGTAAGGAAGAAAAGGACTGGAGAAGACAGAGACTTCACATTTTACTAAGTGCCACAAACATAGATTGAGATTTCAATATGCATAAAATTAGGACCTCTCTGGTAAATAAAGCTAAAAGAAATTTGTTGAAAGGACAGGTCACAAAATTGAAGTAAAACCTGAATGAACTCACCAAAACCTAATAGAATGGAGAGGGGTACAGTATCACAAAGGAAAAACTGGATGAAGTTTCCAGAAGAAAGATGACTAGAAAATAAAAACAACACACATATATCTCTCCTGTTTTGTTCTGTGTAGGAGATAGTTAAGTGAAAGCTTATTTTCCTGAATGTTTAAAAATAAATTTGGGGAGAAACTTTTATAAACTTATTCTATAACCTCACCAAATCTGGGGAAATGTTCCATCATTTTCATTATTTTTGTGAGTAAGAAATGCATCTTCAGGGGAAAAAAGAACAATAAGATCTATTTGAGAGAAAATTTTGTGAAGTAATAGTCTATGAAGAAATAGTCTATGGTTAAAATTCCTGAATGCCGTGCGTATTAAGCATATAATATAAACCTTTATGTCCCAATTAGCTTTGTGTATTTGCTTATACATTTTGGTGTATATTCTTATTTATTTTCCATGGGTATTTGCCCTTCCACAGATGATTTATTTCTCCGGGGAAGGAGCATGTTTACCCCTTTCCACTACCACCTAGAGCACTGAATTGAGGAAGTTTTCTAGGAGTGTTGAATAATTGCCTTTATTATCCCCACATTGGAAAAACTATGTCAGCCTGCAATCTCAGTAAAAATGCCAAATTAACGAGTATCAAAAATAATGTGCACATTTCTCTGACATCAAACCACCCTGTTGTACCAAACGCAGCACAAATGGCCCTCCAACAGGGGTCCCGTGCAAACAGTAGATGATCAAAGAACACGTCAGCAGCAACACCAAGTCACGCTGGTGGTGTCAAGGACAATGTATTCTGAATTCTCTTTCGTATTTCTTCTGTGATATTGTGCCAGAACACAAATATATAGACACAGATATATACATATACATGTGCATATATATTTTACAGAATTTAAATAATTCATTCAGATAAATTATTTAAATGATTTAAAAATTCCTTTGTCAAACAGATTAATGGAACCTTGTTATTCAAAAGATAAATCATTTTATATGAAGTGGCAAAGACTTCAAGGGCTAATAAAGGTTTTATGAGAGATAAACTTTTAATGAATTGATACTTTTGCATGTACTTATTTTCTATATACATAAATATACACACAGATGCTTACACTGTTTTTCATATCAACATCAACATCTCTGACTTTTAAGGAAATAGTATTCACAGTGTTTAAAATAGTGTTTTTACAGATTTGATTTTTAGGAGCTGATAGATTATAATTCACCAAGCAAAGTAGAAGGAGGTTTAAATAAATAGTGTAAACGTTATAATCTGTGTAATGAGAACAATTTTATATATGTCATTTTCTAGGGTTTGCAATGTATTTAGCACTTATGTCCTTTTGCTGCACAGGTCTTAATCAGAAAGATGCTTTACTCTAGAAAATTATGGTGAACTAGTATTTGTATAATAAGACCCTAAGACCCTGGGAAGCATTTTTAAGGATTTTTATGAAGCCCAGTCCACTTTCTTCAGCTAAATTTTGGCATAGATTCAATTTGAGACTCCAGTGAAATTCAATTGGTTTATTTTATAATTAAAAACAAGAAAATCATAGTAACAAAAATATATAATGTATAGCACTCATGTTTATAATAGAAACATCCATAAAGAAAGAAACATGTTCTAACTTTTCTCATTACTCCAAAGAGAATTGCATCTTTAATCACACAAAGCACAACTGCTTTCTAATTTTGTTTAAAGTGTTTCAATACTTACAAAACCCAGATCAGGTTATTATAAATCTAGAGCAAATTAGAATCATTGGCCTCTGCTCAGCTCTATGTAAGGGTTCTATGTAAATCATAAATTTAATGGCATACTAAGACACACATCTGTTTCAGTTTTGTAGAAGTTAATAATCTAACTATAGAGTATTTAAACACTTCTTTCATTAACTGGAAAATTGAGGTAAAGATAGACTTCCCTTAGTTAGTTATAAGGTGTAATATTTTACCTCCAAATTTTGATAAACTATAAATTTACCTACGTAGTTACAGGTAATTTTCTAAATATTCAATCTCGTATCTATTTTGGACATTACATGATTCCTTCCTATATAAGAATATTCAATATAAATAAATAGGCTAGCATTATCATCTCAAATCTACATCTGCATAAAATATTTTGATTTATATGTATCATATCTTAACTCATTTTACAAGAGGGCACTGGAAAGTAAATATTGAGTAATTATATGAAATGTCAAAATTCATTCTTTTAAATATTTTTCAGATTCCTTATTTGATTACCCATAGTTTATTTTTAAATGATAAATGATTGTCTTCTGGGGATCCATATTATTTAAAAATAGTTTACATTCTTGAATCCTCAAACATTTATGTTTTATAGCTAGCATTCTTGCTCAACCTTTCTCTAATTTTATTTTAACCAATTATAAATATTTTTTCATGTTTATTTCCGTGACCTCTTTCTTGGAGACATGCTACTTCACATATAGCAGTAATCCAGTATTATAATGAATTATTGTGTTTCAATTATCATTAGATAATAAACAGGAAATTAGTTTTTCTTGTAGTGTATTCTACATTATCTGAACAATGAAATATATGTGGTTTGAATTTGGGTCATTAATTCAGGTGGTAAGGACATAGTTCTAATTAAATTGGTGTCATAAATTACATTCCCATAATGAAGGGGGGCACTCTTTTAATGCACTAGAAGAGTTATTTGTAGATATGTGATTTTGGTAACCAGGACAGTTGGATAGGAGGTGGATGGTTGAGAGCAACACACCTCCATCACTGAAACGAAACCATTCAAAGAGTATATTGTCCAGGTGACCATTCAGCAATGTCTTTTTATTGTGGAATAGCTGGAGAGGTTATGTGTTTTTATTTTTTAACCTCAAACAAAAATTTTTCATTGAATATAGCTCAACAAGACCTTATCATTTCCAAATGATTTCAGTATCCCCTTGCGATGTAAGTGACACTTTAGTATGATTCTAAATTTGGATGCTAATTTTAAAGAAAACGAATTCTTTTCTGATGCTCTTTTACTTATCAAAAAACATGTGCCTATTACATCATTGTTTGGTCTGGGTCCTAAGTGATTGATTTCATAGTGACCTTAAGAATGCACTGTAATGAGCTGCAATAAGTTGAAACTTAATTATAAAGATTTAAATTATTCTTGAAAACAGAGATGGCAACATTTTATTATCTTATCAAGAAACTATGATGAAAGCTAGGTTTAGAAGAAAAATCTTTGCAAATTGCTATTCTATTTTCCACGTGCATAGACAAATTTATGGTTATTAAAATAATATGCAACAAGGAGAGGTCTTTAAAAAATAAAGCAGGTAAGTGGAGTTAAAAAAATAACTATCATATTAGAAAACAAAATAATGAAAAATATTAGTAACAGGTAATTATACAACAAGAGGATCAACTAAAGTCAAGGTCAAACATCTCACATTACACAATTTTACACTATAAAATTTTTTCAAAACTGAAACAAAATAATTTTTATGCTTAAAAAATACTAAGATCATAGATTAGAATTATTATTATTTCATGCTTTTTAAGATAATTATGTTTTCTAATATGAAAATGTTAGAAGTGTTATATAATTGTATCTTCGACTGACTTTCTAAAATGTCAAGAAGGCATTTGTGAATTTGTTTCCTGACTCCTAAAAGCCTTTTTAAAGTTTGCTGTGCTACAATGAACTATGACGTGAATAATCAAAGTCATTCTCAGAGACACTAAAAATTCAATTTGGACTTCGGTGAAATTGCTATTTGGTTACCTTTGAGGGTTTAGATTCAGGAGAGTGGAGTTGCCTCTACTATTAACCATTGCCTAGCTTTTGTTCTCACCCAAGCACTGCATGTTTGCTTCACCAAGAACTGCCCATTCAAATGTCTTACATTTAAAACAGAGGTGTGATTTTGGTTACTCTTAGTTCAACTTCAATATATAGTTTTTTAATTTAAAGAAATTTCATCTATATTGTTGATAGAGGTTTTCTGCGTGTATTAAAAAGCGATTGGGGAGGCTATTTTTAAACTGTGGACTTTAATAAAATATTTGGTTGTATGATGAACAAAATAGTTATTACATGAAGTTATAGACTTTTTTGTATAAAATGAATGCTTTTATCGGTATACTTCAAGGTTTGACAGAAACATTGATAGAAGAAGGCCTATAAGGCCCAATTATAGAAAATCCTCAAAGTGCAGAGATTAACAAGAGTTATGGGAACAATCTATGGGAAAGAAAGCCTAACTTAGAGTTGTGTAAGATTCAGTGAAACAATGATTATGTAGGACATCTTTTTTAATTTGCTTACTTTGGAGTATCATAATGACAACGCATAACATTTTTACAATCTTTAATATACCATTATACATATAAACACTCTAGGTGCACAGAGTCATTCTACCAGTTGTATTGGTGGATTTAAAAAAATTAATTATAAAATGATAAGTATTCAATAATATACATGATTATATACTTCCAAATAATATCATTAAGCACAGTTTACCACACATGATCAGATGCATACCATAGTTGAAATGTTTGGAAACTGCATCTCTACATTTTAGATGGAGCTTGGGTTTCTTGGACAAAGATTTACTCAGCCTGAAGAGAGCTGGGAGAATAGTTAAACTTATTGGCTTTGCCAAATGGTTTCATATGTTTCTGCTCTCATGGAAAATGAGTTTTGATTTCTTTTCAGACTACACGCATGGCAAAGTTAAAATGAAAAACAAAGCCAGCAACTTTCAACCAGTTCTAGTTAAGTTTGGTATTCACATATTGGCTTTGATCTGCTCTAGACCTTTAAAAGATTTATTTTCTAGAGTAGGAAAGCTAGTTTCAGCACTAAGCATCACTGAACAGTAATGATAAAGAAACAGGAATTGGTTAACTTTAGGGTGAAATCTAGCTAATTTTATTTCCGTTCCTGTATTAGAAGTTAGACCAGTTTCACCTGTTACTTGTTTACTTATGTGTTTTGTTTTACAACTCTCACAGCGCTCTTACCACAGGCAAAAACATACTCCCCATAACAAATACACCTACTCTCATTAATAGTTCTCTATTCCTGTGTAGCTCAAACTTACAGTTTTGGGCCCAGTATCAAGGCCCCAGTCCCCCCCCCAGTCCACCCAAGTCCACCTCCACGTTGCCCTTTTTATTTATTTATTTTAAAAAAAATTTTTTTTCAACGTTTATTTATTTTTGGGACAGAGAGAGACAGAGCATGAACGGGCGAGGGGCAGAGAGAGAGGGAGACACAGAATCGGAAACAGGCTCCAGGCTCTGAGCCATCAGCCCAGAGCCTGACGCGGGGCTCGAACTCACGGACCGCGAGATCGTGACCTGGCTGAAGTCGGACGCTTAACCGACTGCGCCACCCAGGCGCCCCAACGTTGCCCTTTTTAGAACTGTCTTATCTATATCCAAGTTTGCCGAGTGGGGTTGGAAGAAGTTAACTTACTGTGTTCTACTGGTTTGTACTCACCACAATATTCTAATGCCCATTTTCATACTTCTTCAGATTCTCTAATTTGGTACCCAAACTTGTTATTCATACTTGTATTTTGACAAGTACCTCATCATTTTCCTTTAAACAAAGGTACTTGGATGGTAATAGCTTTAAAAATTAGCATAATTTCTCTATCAGAAGTATGTGAATACATAGAATAAAATAATCTTTAGTTTCTTAAAGTTGCTTAAATTAAAAACATGAGTTTCTACAGTTGGAAAAAACATATATGGTTAAAATGTTTGAAGCCCATCAATCTCTCTAACCACATAAGCTAACGAGTTCCTTCTGTTTTCTTTGAATGAAATCACCATGAGTGGTTAGATGTTGATTTAACATAAAACAAATGGAAATGGGTGTTTCCTTTGTCCTTTGCAGAATTTATTTTTTAAAACAATTAGCAAGTATTGTATTATGAATAAGTCAATGATTTTGCCATTATTTAAATAATAATATAGATTGAGTAGTTAAATTGATTGGATTTTAGGGAATGCATAATATCCTCTGACTTCCCTTAACTTGCTAACATCTGCAGACATTATTAAGCTTCTCATTTCATTTTTTTCTACCATAGCACCTGTATTGTTATAAATTATGTTTTGAATTGTCATGAAGTGTCAGGCAAATTACGTTTTCTGGATGTGTATGTGTCATTTAAGTGTTCCTTTGTAATGGCAGGTTTGTGGCTAACAGCTTAATCTTGAATATATCAATGCAATTAAAATCTCTTTTTCCATTCTTTTTTGTGGATACAAAGAAAGTTGAAGCATTATTATGTGTAAAATGCAAGGAAAGAATTAAAAATTCTTTAATATTTAAAACATCCTAGAGAAGGAATACATTTAGCTGTAATTTTAAAAACATAGCCAGCTTATAATATTCTTAGGAAAAACGCTGAACCCTTTGAACTCTACAAAATACACGTCCTACTGAATTAAAATTAAAAACCTGTATGACGCATTTTCCACTCCCTATAGTTCCGACAATTTCTGCCCCTTCTATGCACCCTCCTTGTTTTTGTGATGTAGCCTCTTCAGAAACATAGTGGAGAGTGACTCACTTAGGTCCCAAGCATCAAAGAATGTCAGACCTATGAAATGTAGACAGTGGGTTCTTCCAGAAATTCCTTCTGAGAGAGTTAAATAAATAAGTAAATGAGCCAACATATGGCCTGCTTGATTCAGTCAAAAAATTCTATTGATTACTTTCTAAGCTCACTAAATAAAAACTTCAGTCCAGGTTTTGCCTCCCAAAAGAAAATAGGATTAGACTGATCTATGCACTCATTGGGGCTTCTTGTGAATCATGCCCAGATGAGTGAAAAACCTTCACAGATGAACAAAAGAAAGGGCTATCATTTTTCAGTAAATGTGGATTATTATTAACTTGACATACTTGGCTTATAATCTTGAATAAAACAATTTTAAATTCCAGAGAAGATGATATAAATGACCCCTGAGGTCTGAGAATTTTATAATTCTGCCTCTTTTCAACTAAAGTAGCCTGGTTTAATTTTCCTAGGTAGGTCTGTTGTATGTATAATTTTGACAGATTTAAAAACCTTAGGTACATAGTAAGGTTTCACACCATCTCTGCATGTGTTTTTTTTCCCCCAGACTAGCTTGTATCCTGCGTCGATAATATTTGAATTATGTTATCTAAGAAATTCCAAATGGGAGTGTTTATGGAGTTTAAAGTACAAATGCTCTGAGTGGCTCCTCTTATCTTTTGGAATAGTGAGATTATTTAAACATCTATACATTAAGTAGAAACAAATTTGATCATCAAGGATTCTTGTTTTGAGAAGTATAATGAATCAACCAAAAGAGTATGTTTCAGTTATTTGCACATGTGTACTTTTAACTTATGATTTTTTACAAGCTGAGAACAAACTTGACCAATAGCTGGATTTACTTTAGCACTGCAAATATCTGGCTTTGTGACAAAATACTGGTAGGTATTTAGAGTCTTCAAGTCTTTTGAACGATCTGCTGTTGACATTTTAATAACGTTGTTGTTTGAAATGATTTCTGAAGTATGATGACTGCAACATACCCGCAGCAACAAAAAGTACATAGTTTCTGAAAGCAAAGAAGCTCAAGTTTCATCCTATTTTCTAGAGGTTTTAAATCTTGATGAATCAGTTTTTCTTGAAAACCAATGCAAACACGCTTCTTTAATTGATGGCTGCATTCATTAGTAGTATCAGTGACTGAGAAATACATCTGAAAACTTAATGACTTTCAGCTTAGAGATTTTATAATTCAAAAGAAAAAAAAAAACAGTTTTGATTTTCATCGTATGCAGAGGACACTTAAACTGGCTTTAAAATATTTTTCAAGCGTGATTTGTCCCGTCGTGGTTTGTTCCCTTAAGCTCAGGTCCATCGTGGGAGCTGCCTGGCTGTTTGCTGACAACACTACCAACAGAGAAGTGGCAAGGAAGTGTGGTCAGAGGACAAGAGCAAAAGCAGTTTCAATGTAAGGAAATGAGGGAAACAGACCTAACAGCACGATGAATGCACTTGCGAGTAAAGAGCCTTGTAGTCTCCTTTCCTTCCTTTGCTTATCCTGGTGGGTTTAATCAAAAACAAACAAAATGCTCTTGTGAAATATAGTCAATAAAGTCAAAGTTTGGCTAGGTCTGTGTAACTACAAAGAAAAAGTCACCGCAATTTTTAAAAATGTAACTTTCATTAACGAGCGCGCCGGAAATCTCAGGTATCAAAGACGCATTAACCCTGGAGCGTCCCCCGCGCGCCGCAGCCGGACGGAGGCAACCGCGGCGAACAGACGTTCTTTTCTCCTCGGAGCAGTCACACAAAAGGAGGGCTGCGGAAACTAAAAGTTTCGAAGCCTCCGGCTCGCTGCGTGGAGAAAAGAGAAAACCTGGAGACGGGGTGGGTAAAAGACGCATCCTGGGCGCCTCTCCGAAGTGCAGGCAAGGAGAAAGCTCCGGGGCCTACAGGGAAGAGGGGAGGCCCCCCCACCCCCCCTCGAGCCGCTGGCCAGCCCCCTGCGCCCTGCCTCGGAGACCCTAGCGCCGCGCTCCGCCGCGC
>NW_024412388.1:69201301-69391538 GCF_014898765.1 Herpailurus yagouaroundi
TCTCCCCGCGCGGCCCCCCCGCGCCAGACGGCCCGCCCCCGGGGCGCGCTCGCAGACCGAGGTAAGAGCCGCAGGAGCGAACAATGTGCCTCTGTGCCGGGCTTCGGAGACCTGTTTGCTTTCCGCCTCCTGCCCGGGGGTGGATGCTGGAGGTGGAGGGAGCCGCGGGTGAGTTGGGGCTCGGCTGTTTGTTTATGTTCGGCCGGGCGGAGGGGGAGACTCGCGCTCGCTCTTGCTGCTCCCCCTCCCCCCACCTCCTCTCCTCGGAAATCGATACGCAGAACTCCAGTCCCGTCCAGCCAGCTTCTCCTTTTCTCGGGGGAGGTGTTGTAACGCTCTCTAGGCTTCAGTCTGTTTGCAGGGGGGCGTCAGAGGAGTAGGATTGGTTTATGCATTTTTTGATTTTCTGAAAGCTTGGGTCGGGAGGTGCCGCTCGCCCTTTTACAGCCCGTCTGGGGCGGGAGATGTGGGGCGCGCCCTCTGAGGGGCCGCTCTGCTCGGGGTGCGGGGCCCAGTCCCCCCCACCGCCCCGCCCGCTGCAGACCTGTCCCGGGCTGTAAGTGGAGCCCGCAGGCCGGGCGCCGGGAGCTAGTTCGGGGGAAGTGGGCGGTGGGGGAGGGACCGGGTCAGTTGTTGCGGGGTGTTGTTTCTTCTCGTCGGTGGTTAGGTGGTGTGGAGAGGCGAGGATGACAGCAAAGCGCAGCCAGATGTGGCCAGGCCGGCGCGGGTGCTGGCAACGATTAGGGGCGGCCCCGCGGGGCGGGCGGGTGACGGGGGCCGGCACCCGGCGGGCCCTGGGGAGGGCAGAGAGCCTCCCGGACCCGCAGTGAGAGGGCAGCAGCGGGCTGCTCTGGGCCTGCGGGAGAAGTTGCCGGCTGTGGGTCCCTGGGGTGGCTGTGGGGTTGGGAATCTCGGGAAGCTTGGTTTGTAGGATGGGGGTGCCGAGTGGGGATCCGCTGGAAGGAAGAGGCGTGGGAGGAGCGCGAGGAAAGGGGAGACCCCCGGGCTAACCGAGCGTGGGCTCCTTGATTGGCTGGTGCGACCCGACCCCTCTGGTAGGGAGGCGAGGGCGGGCAAAGCGACAAAAGCGTCCTAGCAGTGGGGAGGCACGCTTGCAGGACTCGTTCGCTTGGGATCAGTAAAGTTTGTTCCTTTCGCCAAACTGCGGGGCTGGGGTTAGGGAAAATCGCCGAAAGCTTTACTTTGTGCCCAAAGTGACGCTGATCGGAGGCTAAGGAACGTGTATGTCTTTCGCGTATTTTTTTTTTTTTTTTTTAAATCCTCTGTTCACTCCGTCCTCTAAAAGCATAGTTGGAGGGACAGGTCCTGCGGTGTCCGTCTACTTTCCTGGTCTTACATGGACTCCTCTCCCCTCATCCTTTCCCCCCTTCCCGGGCCCTCTCATTCCGTTCTTCCTGATGCAAACTGTGTCGTCTCGGATTCAGACCGAGGAAATGTTTTCCTCCTGTTTCTTGAAAGGTGTCAGGCTGCTTAGCAGCTCCTCCAAGCAGCCTGGGAGCGTCTGAGCCGCAGCCACCAACCATATGGTTTCCGTTACAAAGGCCGGGTTCTAAGTCACTCTTCTCCCCACCCCCTCCCCAATTCTTAAATTTTCTTCTGCAGCCTTTACAGTTTGTGTACTTCTCTCTTCCTCTTTCCAGAGGCGTATATTTAACGGGCGCTGTTGGTTCATTCATTTCCCTTGTCAGTGTTTGTGTCTGGAACGGGCCCCACCGAGTTTGCCCTTTGCTCAAGTCGAGTTGCACAATGAAAAAAAGTCACATCCGTTTGGTAAATAATTGCCTGTTGGGATGTCTCTTATTAAATCAAGTCTGATCTTGGGCAAACCTTAAAGGATGGGTACTAAAGAGGCAATATGCGTCCATAGCAGAAAAATAGAATGGTTTGTGAAGCGTCTTAAGCAACATTCCAAGTTGTTATGGGACTCTTGACCTAGGTAAGAAGGTAACTTTGAAACTTTAAATTTAGCCTCTTTATAATACTTGGAAAACCTTACAGAAGAAAATCCACTTCTGTTCAGGTGTGTTGTGGAACTTTTTGTTGTCCCTCCCTCCACTTTCCAGGAAATTTATGCATGATAGAGAGAATACTGCAGAACAAATGTTCTGTTGTTTAGTTCCTTCAGACATTCCGATTCTCTCCTTTTGTTGCTTGCCTCTAAAAGAGGTGCCATTTCACATCATTCTGCACAAATTGTTTGAATTAATGCAAGTGTGAATTCTTACCGTTTGAAGGGGACTATTAGCATATCAAAGGTTTCTTAGCTTCAGCTCAATTGAGAAAACTTCAGCCTGTCTTCCATTTGCTTCCAAGCCGAGGCCCAAAGGGCAATGAGAATTGTAAAGGGTAAAAATAGGGAGGTGGATTCAGGCTGTGTTTCTGAACTTTCACTGTTTTGTAATTATGTGAGCGAAAAACATTGTCTATTGCTGTGGAGCCCTTGCAAATGGCAAGACAATTATTTTCTATTGATAAATGGTTTGTTCCTAGAAAAAGGGTGACCTTTTATTTTATGATAGTCACTGTTGCCTGTCTTTTGGGGTCCCTTCAGTGGAAGAGACTGAGAAAGCTTTTCCTTCTAACTTAATACTTTTCTAGGGCCTACACTTTGTTAATATTAGTAAAATGGGAAAGAAAGGCTTTTAATTAGTCTATAAAACAATAGAGATCTTGTGATAAAGGGACACTCATTTTTATGCCTAGGAAACTTAGTTTTTATTACACTTGCTAAATTAAAGGGAAAAAAAATCAATGGAGAGTTTGAATATTAAAAACTCAGCATGAACTTTGTTAATGCAACTTCTACAGCAAGTGTGCATTTGAAAAAGGGTCCTAGGTGATACTCAGATAATTTGTGAATTCTATTTAAGTAGAGGTAATTCTTTTTGAATATTGATTGTTTTGTCTCCAAAATTTTGTATTTTATCAAACACCGTAAACTCAAGAATTCAGCTTAAAGTTGGTTTATTTTTGCTAATATTTATAGCATATTGGTTAGTGTTTTTTTACATTTGCAGATAGATATGTTCTTTGAATTTCTTTTAACAACTCAGTATCCGTAAGTGAAGAAACGAGAACAAGTACTTGGGTCATTTGGGTCATTTTATGGCAAGCAGATGGGTCAAGGGATAACTTTTTCATCAACTTCTGGGCAAGCGTTGCTTTTATTTATTTAGCTTAAGATTTCCTAAAGCCTGGTTTTAAGATGAAAATGAACCTCAGAGAAGGTTTTGGAACCCATATTTATTATAGTTTTATCTTTGATGGTTGGTTGATTTTGAACATGAATTTATATTCTTTCATTAGAGAAGGGCTTTTTTTTTTTTAATTAATGTTCGGACTCCTTGGTTTTATTCTAATAGTGAAGATTAACTGTGGTGAACAATGTTGGAGGGGAAAGTATCATTAATTGCCTAACATTTTTAGGTTTTAGTTTAATAAGATTCTTTATTCAGATGGTTTTTTAGTGGCATTCAAATTGTATCATTCCCCTGAAATCATTTTATGATAGTTTATTTATTATTTATCTGGTCCCTTCAGTTGTCTAAGAAGTACTTTTGAGGTAAAAATGCCCACATTGATGTAATTGCTATTATTGCACTTAAGTTGCTGTTAACTAGTCTGCTTTGAATGCAGAGCGGTATAAAGAAAACATTATCCTTTAGAGCTATTAGTGATAATCTAAAAATTGTCTTGAAAACATTGCTCTTCATTTTATATGATGGCGACCCTGAATTCAGCAAATCTCTAAAGGTGTAAAATGCAGTGAAAAGATTTTTCAACATTTCAATGACAAAATTGGACTACTTAGAGAAAAATTAATGTGTTGTAGGAGCACTTCAGCTGCCATTTTCAATCATTGTGGGTTACTATGTGTTGGCAACAGAAAATGAATTTAGAAATGCAGATAGCTCTGGGAGCAGGTAGTTGGGGAAATCAGAGTATTAAGTCATGGGGGGGGGTAGAACAAACCAATTACTTCCGGTTTTGATTTGAGAATTGCCAATAAATATAATTTTTTCAGGCTTTTCACTCTGCTTTGTTAATGGACTCACATCAAAGCAGACAACAAAACTTCCAAATGTTATAAAAACTAATATTAAATATACGGATCTCACATGGAAGTAGTACTAAAAGTCTTAAGGCAAGGAGTTGGAGTTTTTTATTGCTGTAATTTTCACAATCAGCAGAAACGTTAACACCAAGCTTCTGGGCGTTTCCTTTCCTAAAGTAAGCAAGAGGAGAGCATTAAAACCAAGGTTTACTTAAGGTTAGATATTTATTTGATCATTATTGAGGCTTTCTGTATTTTATTAAAAGATCTAAAATAATATTTTAATGTCTTAAGTAACATAGGAATATGTGAGCTAAGATTGAGAAGTTGGGAAGGTCAAGAGGTAACTGGAAATCTGTACACCATAGTAATAAAATGTTATTGCGGTATTTTCTATCAAAATATTTATTTGACCTAACTTTTGTGGATAAATACTCAAATCACACTTAGTTTATTGACAGATGTAGTATGAGATGAAGGGAGCATTACAATGTAGTCTAAGGTGTGGGCTACGCACACTATACCTACCTGAGAGAAATCGTTTTCATTTTAATAAGAATCCATAACACTTGCCCAATTGCTGGTATTTAGGAACACAGATTAACTGTATTTAGATCAGGAATGAAATACAGTTTTGGAAATTTGAAGAAGGTAGTGAATGAAGAATTCAGGATTGCTGTTTTTACGAAAAGTCTCCTCAAAGACTGTACACTTTGCCTCTTCACGTTCACCGCATCTGATCTTGAGTCTTGAAGGAGAGGTACACATTTGATATCTGTCTGCTCTTCTGCAGAACAGGTTCACGTAAAATTAAAGCAAAATTCTTTTCAAGCCAGCAAAATTTAAAAAATTGAAATGTGGGATTATGAAAAAAGGTTCATCAGATTATTTGCAGAAATACCTAGCTAAAGAATTTTGCAAACTGATGATTTTGATCAAGCGTTAAAAAAGCAAGTTTAGCTTCTAGACCTCAAGAGGCCTCAAAATCCTGTTTATGTTTTGGTCATATCAGTTCCTAAGGTAATTTGTTTAAATATTAGTTCACATTACCTAAATAGATAACTGTTTTGTAACTATTTTCAAGAAAGTTAAAACATTTCTATTTTAAACATAGATTAAAATCATAGCTTAGTTAACTTCTCTCTTGCATAACACTAATTAGTGTATAGCCCCACCTAAATATTCATCTCTTCAAATAATTCTTGATTGAAGGTTGAAAGGTTGAAAAGTATTTAATCACCCCGATTACTGTAATTAGACTTGATGTTATCAGAAAAATTGAGACTGTTCTCTGAAATCTTTTTGCTAGTCAACATTGGTCAAGTAGTGATTTTTTTATTTAATGCTGTAAGAAAACGCTTAAGAAATGGATTGTTTAACACAGAGATAGTTAATGGTTGGAGTTAGGAAATTAGAATCCTAAAATGATGACATTATTCTTGACCTAAGTGTGAATAACTTGTAAAGGAGACACTATATAACTGGGTCTGGAATCCCTAAATTTTTTTCAGGACTTCAATGTGGTATTTTGACTTTAGTGTATAGGTTTTGTTAAGTGTATGTTATAAACTTTGAAGATCTCTTAATGCTATGTTGATGTAAGTAGATGTTTTTTAAGTGGATCATTGTGTCATAAAAGTCTTAATCAACCAAAAATACTTTAAAATAATCTTTTTCGGTCATTTATCTAATAGACTAAATGTAGGCAATAATCTCCAGATACTTCCTAATATATTCTTAAGAAATGATTTTTAAACACTTATTTCTTAAGAAAAAAATCTCTCCTATTTTGCCAATAAAAATTATCTTAAAAAAAGGTAGATGGAATAAAGGAACCTAGCCTAGTGCTTAACACCTGCAAATAAAGTGCAGCTTACAGCAAAATACTATTGATTGCTTTGAAGTACAGAGCAAGTTTAAATACAATTTGTTTAATTACAACAAAAATGCAGTTTTATGAAGTAATATAGTTTGTCTTCTTAGAGAATTTTATGCATTGTGTAGTGGTAAGTAAAATCCCATCACAGTTGTATAAATTTGTTCAATTACCAGAACGGCTAAAAGAAAAAAAAATCAATTTACATTGAAAAGCAACAGAAATTAGATTACCTTGGTTAGTAGGAACTTGCCAACAGTGTCTAAATTGCTTAATAATATCAAAAGCTACCATGTTTCACAGTGTAAGGATGTTGGTGCCTGTTTTAATATGCATATGTCTTGTTTACTTGGTGACTTTTGTTATATGAACATTTTTTTTTTTTTGCTTTCCCTTTTTTGTTTTTATGGAAGGTATTACATGATGTACAAGAAACCGTTTCTACTTGCATCTTCTGTTTTGTTTTAGAGATTTTTTTTTTTTTGGTAGTAGTTGCTTTTCTGGATTTCTAGAATTTGTAATCAGCTGATCTTTCAGATGAGTGTAATGAAATATGAGATGTAATTTTAGGAATCGAAAGAAACTTAGTCCATCAGTACGAATAGCTAGGTTATTATCAGCAACAAAACACATTTGAAAAAATTTTACCACTGACTCTAGAACTGTAAGGAATTTTAAGTCTTAAATTCTTGTAGCAATAAGGTGGCATGGGATTCATCCTAGCGGATAGCGGGGCACCTGTTTTATGACCACCTTGATTCATTCTGGCACCCAGATTTCCCCAAGTGCGAGAACAGGCACAACTGCTGCTCACAGCCACCCGGCTGTTTTTAGGTCATGAAGTCAACTTCCTGGAATTTCTGGGGAAACCAGTTGAAAAGGGAGGACAAATGTCACTTTAAATAGAGATGTTTAAATCAGATTTCTGCCTGCGGGTAAAATTTAGGTCTGTTTTAGCCCGGATGTAATGTCTCCCTCTACAGAGCACAGCATTAATCACTACCTGACAAGAAAACCTATGTTGAGCAAAACGGGCCCCTGTTGGTCTTGTCATTGATTTTTCCAATCTGTGAGGAGTACGTTATAAACATTAAGATTCACGCACAGGGATTACACCTTAATCTCTGAGTTTCAGTATTGAAATTAGTTGCCTTAAAAGAAGCCTGCTTAAAGCAAACAAAACAAAACAACCCCCCCCCAAAATCAAAACCAAAAACGCAGAAAAACTTTGGGAGACTTTTTATAAGGATAGATTCAATATTTTAGTAAAAATATAAATATTACAAAGCAGGCAGGTTAAGCAGAAGTTAACATTCGGAAATAATGACCAAATCTTAATTCTGCTTAAGATGCATTAAGTAACTTCAAAAATGTTGTTGTTGCTGTTGTTGTTTTTTAATCTGATAGTAGAAAAAAGACACAGATAAAAGTGAATTGTT
Organism: Herpailurus yagouaroundi; assembly: GCF_014898765.1. Taxonomy (NCBI): domain Eukaryota; kingdom Metazoa; phylum Chordata; class Mammalia; order Carnivora; family Felidae; genus Herpailurus; species Herpailurus yagouaroundi. The sequence goes on from NW_024412388.1 coordinate 69,208,692, forward strand.
AGTTCTTGGCCAGAGAGATGGAAGAAGTTGAAAAGGTGGGTAACTTTAGACCTCTATCAGTTCAAAGGCATATTATTTTGCTCGAACAAAACCAGATACAACCCTGTATCTTTTTCTAGATGAATAATAATATCTTTAGCCATTGTAATAATGAAAAATGCACCATGAAGTTCTTCATAAAAGAAAAAGGGTTAGTTTTGCTCTTTCAGTTATTAGATAATATACTTTAATTCCTTTCTTGATCAAATATATACACACATGTACATACATGAGCACAGAATTTATATTCTTTTCCTTTGTATATATATCAATAGCCAATAGCTGTCAATAAATGTTGATATATATACAAAGGAAAAGAATATAAATTCTATGCTTATGTATGTACATGTGTGTATATATTTGATCAAGAAAGGAATTAAAGTATATTATCTAATAACTGAAAGAGCAAAACTAACCCTTTTTCTATGTACGATTAAAATATCTGTTTTTAAACTGATTTTGAAAATGATATGACCTAGTTAATCTCTATTTTGTTCTCAAAGGTATTTACTGCCTTTGGATCATGAAATGCTTGTGCTACCCCCACCTTGTCTCATTTTGTAGGTATTTTTACATCAGCTCATGCCTCAAACAGATTATTGCCCTGGATTTCGATGACAGAATAATCTAACCCCAATTACTGTCAAAAATGGTCCTAGGCTGCAGGGGTGGGCTTGGGGGGGTGGGCTAGGTGACCTTGCTTGTGACTAATGCTTCCTCTTGTAAAGGATAGTAAATAGCGTCTATAAAGAGAGCAAAAGAGATTTCTGTTTTGTTTATAAAGAAAGTTCTAATTTTAAACATTTATTCTTAAAATGGAATACTGTTCCGGCCGTTCTCTGTATATGAGTGAATCATTGTAAGATTTTAGATAAGGTCTTTAGTTGATACATTTCTGTTTTATGTAGATTATATTTAGTTAATCAATTCTCAACTGCAATTAAGGTTAAAAATCTGTCAAAAATGATTTTCCCTGTGTCTTTACTTTGAAGCAGCGTGTTTCTATTTGGAATTACTATTTTCCTTATTCCATTGGTACTTTCCACAGAGAAATTTTATTCCTCTGCCTTGAAAGCCTACCATTTTTTACTGTTTATTACTATGTTTATTGATTAGAACTTACAGAACACATTTTTACACAATATTTTCTCCACTCATATTTGTGCTCTTTATCTTGAGATGCTTATGATGTGTTTTAATTCTTAAAATTCCTGGCGTGGCTGTGGGTAATGTCCAAGACAGTTTGGGAAGCATTAATTTTGGTGATGTAAGCTTATGCATTTGCATCCCAGTGATTGTGCATAGTTTTGAAGAATTTGAAAAAGGCTTAATATATTAAATGAAGAATTGATTCACTCTATGCATCTTGTTTTCCATTTTAAAAGAGGTGGGCGTAATTCTAAAACACTTCATTTTGCTTTATAGGCATCAACAAATAAAAATTATACTAGAATTATGATGTCCTAGACCTTTCACTCTCACTAAGGACATTTAACTGTTTTTGTCCTTTCAAAATTCCGTGAATGTCATGAGAAGGATAATATTTGGATATTAGGTGCTTCCTCTGGATGGCTCTATAGATGAGTAATAGTGATTTCTCCCCCCACCTTCCTTTTTTCTGCTGCAAATGTTGTGGTACCCATAGCCCTGCTGGAAGTCACTTTTCATATTGTCTTTGGTTTTAAACTAGGTCTGAATATTTAAAAATATAAGTGAAAAAATTAGATTTTTCTTCTAAGTACAAAACTCACTACAAATGCTGCTTGTTATAAGTTGCCTTTCCCTTTAACCTTTTAACCTTGTTTTCTTTAAGTAGAAAAGAAATTTAACTGATACTTCTGTATGTTTAGCATGAAAGTGAGCACATCTTTTATAATTTACATTTATTTGATAAGGATCTTAGTTAAAAAAAACACTTCATCAGCTTGTCTGTTCATTTATAGAGAAGTCAGACTGAATGCCTCAAATTTCTAATCACTGCCTGTATGTTATAAAGGTGGCGTGTACATGTTTGAAGAGAGAAATCAGGGAGACATCAAATTGTCCAACAGTAATTTTTTGGTAATACACTGCCCCCAAGACTTTGAAACCACTCTTAACTTTCTTTGCCTTTTTACCCCGTTCCCTTTGCAGAGGTGCACCTTATCTCTGTGTACCCGAAGAAAGGAATATAGTAAGGAGGAGAGTGTGTAAGGGGAAACCTAAAACAGATTCTGAAAAAAATATATAATGGAAGGGATATTTATGGAAGGAACATATAGTGGATTTGCATTTTGCGAATCAAATCAGTTTTTCTTTTTCTTTTTATACTGAATTAATGAAAATAAATTTATTTTTTCAGAAGTAAATACTTCCTGACTTAAGTTTTAGAATTATTCTAAATAAGAAGAGAATGTAGAAGTTAACTGCGTTTATTTGAGATTCATCTTTTATCTTTCAATGGAAGTCAATCCTAAAATACCACCTTTGATTGTTTACTTTGGGATCAGAAGATGCATCAGATAAACGTGTTGAACAGCTTTGTTTTGGGTGGTCTATCATTTCAGGCTTGTGCTGCGTAAGCAAGGTAATGTTTTCTTTTCCTTGAAAATACACTTTGTAAGAGTGACTCTTGGGTGACTTTGAAAAGTTTGTATATCCTGTCTTCTCAAGCTGCATTCTTAGCCAAGCTGAGGGACAAGAATAATCATGTTGAACCACAAATTTTCAGAAGCAGTTATTTTAATCAGATAATTGGTAAGGAGGAGACTCTCGATAATAAGATTTTTATACAATGGTGACCTGCATCTGTACCAGGCAACTGCTACATGTTTCAGATATTTTTGCTAACCCTTGTTATTACCTGCAGAGGGAGCTTGTATATGAGATAAAATAATCAAGGCAGTATCAGTTGGTACTGTTTTTTTGAAAACTGTATTTTTGACATACTTAAAATTTTTGAGAAAAATTGTTCTAAGGAAAGTAAAGTATTTGGGATTAGCCAAGTAGTGAAATTTATAGTGAAATTTAATATACTAAATGCCCAAGTATTTATCATTTCCTGTATTCACAGATCACAAATGTGCTTTTTACCTTTCCTTATTTAGTAGAAACTTGAAAGGTAACAAAGATAATGAATCAGATTCATTTTTGAGGTGATAACTATTTTTATGATTGGCCAAAGCTCCGGATGTCCGTAGAACTGGGTCTTATTTAAATATCTAATAATTGTTGAAAGAGACATCTGGATTTTTTAGAAAATTTTCCAGATTAATGTAAAATGTTACAAAGTGGTCACTGAATAGTAAGTAGTAAATTCTATTCCTCTACATTTAATTAGGAGATCAAATTAGATGAGTTGTATATGCTGTTTTCTGAAACAAAAATGATCACTTTGGATTAATGACTTTTACTTACAATAATGGACCGATTAGTGCAGTGACACTTAAACAGGGAAACTACCAATAAGGACCTAATATCAAATGGTTTAGAAAATTGCTGACTAACTTGGAAAAAAATGAACGCAGGCAAGATAGATAGTACTTAATTTAAAAAACTGAATTATATTTATGAACATTGTGTCAGCTAAATTTCTAAAAAATTATAGGCCAGATACTCAAATACTTGAGAGTTTTGCGATCAGGTGTTTTGGTAATCAGGATGAATCAAATGCCTTTAGTGGCATTTGGTTCTTTTCAGTGAACAAAATTTTTCATGTCATATGCGTAATTGTGCCAGGAATTTTAAGGATGGGATAGAATATGAAGTTATACTAAAAATGAGCTTATTTATTTTTATTTTTACATTTCAGTAAAAATGTTACTTCAGAATTTGCTTGTTGGAAAAAAAGAAGGGTTATCCTTTTACGCATCCTTGAAAAGAGATGTAATAGTTCATTTTTCCCCGTAGTTTACCAAGGAATGATATGACAAGTAAAAATATTTATTTTGTATTTTAAGAGGCTTTGTTTCTTAATGAAATTCATCGTTAGGGACTGTTTTATTAGCTAAGCTTTACTAATGTGAAAAGTCAGATTGTTACTGTTACACAGAATGACCCTCTAAGCAAGGAAACTGTTGTCTAATAAAGCGATTTATGGTACTGGCATGGGCTTTTATATAAGTATTAACCTCTCAGCGTGGTCATGTATTATCTTAACAAGTCTATGCTATGTTTATGCAGAGCATTTTCATACCAGGGTAAGGATATTAGCAACAGCAAATACACTTCAATAAGATAATGATGGTATGTTTTTACAAAAGTATACAAATGCTCTTATTCCATAGAGTTATTGATAGGAATCCTGTACTGCCAACTTCATTGTCTTCAATAAACAAAGATATCTTATCATTGTTGGTGCTAAATATGATAGGCACCGGAAAATGGAATCTGATACTACAGTTCATTACCCTTTTCCCTCAAATATCACACCTCCCTTCACAGAGAGGTAAGGGTTACTAGAGAATTCATTCCAGGAAAATTGTTACGTGAGGAACAGTAACTGTCACAGAGTGCATAACTTCTGTGAGGTTATTGGAAAGGCACAGCTAGGGTAAGTTCTACTTGTTTTGTCTTAAATTTGGAGGTAGACTACTGAGTGGCTTTTAAAGTCGTGAAATTTGAATCCATTGCAAAGCAAATGTGTTATTGAAAAGTTAATTTATGATTGTAAAAGTATTATTGGTATTAGATTGGTGATGCTAATGACAGGGAAGTTAATTGGCAATGAATACTTACCGGTTTAAAATAGCCCTGACGTTCTTTGTAAGTTATCAGGGAAATCAAATATTTGATAGAAATATTTGATAGAAATCAAATATTCTTGATTGAATGATAAAAATATTAATTATGATATTATATCCTCTGCTCATTTGTATAGAAGTTGAGTAAATGTGTATGTATTGTTTCTGTATCTATTTGAGTAGATTGGCTTTAAAAAAAATAAGCTATTTTATGAGTAGAATATAATACGAGGAATAACTCTCCAGATATAGTATGCGTTATGAATATAGATTTGAAATAATCTTTTTTAATATACATTTTATAAAAATGGAAGTTCCTGTTAAAAAATTTGCTATGTTTTATTCTCTTTGAACCAAGAGACATATTTTAACATGCTAACATTTTAAATGGAAGTTAGCAAAACATGTAAAAAACCCTAAAGAATATTTATTCAAAATTTATGTGTACCTGTATGAAGACTCTGGAATTCAGAACTATGAATCTGCATGTTTTAATAGCTGTGCTGGAAAAAAACAAAAAATTTATATTGCCTTATTACCAGAATTTGAAAACAAATGCCTTCATTTCAATTCTAAAAATGGATAAACAATATTAGTTTCTTTGCTTTTATATTTCTCAAAGGCATAGATTTCATCAAATTGAAATCTAACAAAGGTTTAGAAGACTACATTTTATTATGTACACTTTATATAATGTGATTCTCTGGCATTCATAGGATATTGCCAATTCAAAGCTGCACTGAAGATTGAAAATGTTAAAATCGTAGAATATCAAATTTCTATTAATTTTAAAAAAGAATAAATTATAAGATTGCACATTTTTTTCTCCAGTAATTTAAACATGATTGTATTACCTTTATATAAAAATAAAGACATATCTTAAGGAAATAAAAACATTGATGCTTTTTGTTCATGGATAATTTTGTCTCATTTATGTTTTTCATATTTTAAAATAAATTTAAACAGTCTTTTTGAGATTTACAATTAAGGAAAAGAAAGGCCATTTACTCATTGAATATTTATGTTTTTAAAAAATTAGTTTATATTCAGTGCTCTTTAATCGGAATATTGATTTGAAAGGCATTTTTGTTTTGACCAAATACAATTCAAAGCAGAAAAGTAGTTGTTAATACTCATATCAGAGGCCTGAAATTAAAATTTAGGTTAAAGGAAATAGCTTAGCCCAGTATTTTATTACTTGTCAGAGCATCATAAGAGATGCTTTGTTATCTCTTAGTAGTAATTACTGGCCCATAGTAGCTGTTGGCAAATACAAAAAATAAGTACCTGGACCTTTGAAATTATTTGAATTACATTTCAAGAAAATCTTTGTTTTAGCTCTTGCTACATGGGATTCAGATAACAGCTGCACTACATTAAGGTATTTAAGAATGTGTTCTAAAAGCACTTTTTTATCTTTGTACTCTTCGTACATGATTAGTGCTTATAAAATATCTCATTGAATTATGGTGACATGGAATTATAATGAACTTGATGGTCAAACGTAACTTTTATGCTTTGCCTATTTTAATAATGTAGTCACTCTCTCGTACCTCCCATTTGTTTTTTGTTTGTTTTTTATTCTTTTAAACTAATTTTCTTCTGTTACTGATATGTGAAGAAGTGCTTAAGTTCTGACATTTCAGCCTGAAACCTATAATTGGTTTCAGTACACGAGAAAAGATATTTTTTAAAACATGTATTATTCAGCTAGTAATGTTACATGATTAAAAAATCGAGAAGCAAATCTTAAGAAAGTTAGAATTCACATTTTCTAGAGTTGCATTAAAAAATATTTAGAACTGATTTTTAATAGTTTAAAATATTCCTAAAATATGAGAATAAGAACTCCTTAGAACAATATTAAATTGAGTAGCCTTTTTACTTGTGTATTTGAAGAATATTGAGACTCTTGTAGATTACATACACTAGTAGCCTCATTCTTTATATTGCCTGTTAAATCTGTAAAAATCAAGAATATTACCAAGAAGGTTGCAATTTAATCACCACAGTGTTAACTTTTAATTGAAAATAAACGAAAATATAGGCTTAATTTGTTAGCTTACTTTATTAAAATTGATTTTGCCTGTTCATGAAGAATAAATCATCAACTCCTATGTATTTATAAAATTATTGCTGCGTTTTTTTGTACTTAAGAACATGTTTTTAGTATTCTATTTATCGCTTTATAATATTTTTGATATTTCCTCTGATAGAATGTTTTCTTCCTTAATAATTTGATATTATTCATTTCTGAATTGATGGCTATGGGCCCTCTTTCTCTTTTTAAAAAAAAATATTAAATCACACATTTTAAAAAATTGACTTCCCAAGTAAGATGCTGTTTGACCTCCGAAAAAGAGCAAGGTATCAATTTAGTGATTAGTATCAATGTATAAGTTTTTGATTTAATGTGGAATCGTATGGTGGTGGTCTTCAGATTGTTTCCATGTGACTTACTATATATTAAGCCCTCCATAATTAAAAAAAGGGTAATTGCCATACCTTCATGTTTGGCATTGCCTAACTCTAGTAAAATATTCTTTTAATGTTTGGTCTGATAATCCGTCATTCATTATGATATGATATATGAGTGATTTTTTATACTTGCCTACTTTTGTTCAACCTACAAAAGAAAAACTTTATTCCATGTACTTTTCTTTTCCTCAAAGAAAATGTGGGAGATTTTCATTGAAGCATCCTAAATGACAGTTTGAGAAATTTATATTTATTGCCATTCTGGTATTAAATTTGTGTTAATAAAATGGTTTTAAAAGAAAAAGTTTGTATAGAAAAAAGGACTTGTGTGGGCAACTACATAGCACAATTGATGGTTTTGATTGGCCTGCCATTCTATTTTGTTTCATTTATATTTGTTTCAACCAAAATATGGTAAGGCAAATATACGTGTATGTTCTTGGCCAAGGATTCAGTGTTGCCTTGATCTCATTTTTTTGGCTGAAGATTTGGCGCTGTCTGTTATCTTAAGTTAAGAATGACTGCATTATGTGTAAGACCTAAGTGTTTATTAATTTTCTCTCCTTATTATTGACTTTTAGAACCTAAGAGTTAAATAAACTTTGATGGTAATTTTGCCATTTGAATTTGTTGACATTATATTTATTGCATAAAAAATTTAAAAAGAGTGAAAAGTATATGCAGCCCCCTATAAGGGTATGTGTTTAGGTAAGGAACTGTAACACATATCAATAATTCAAGTAGTTGGAAAGTCAGACTAAATATATTAGGAAGGATTCCAGGAAACAATATATAATTTTGGCTAAATAGTTAAAATTTTCATTAACACAGCTTATAAAGGTTCACTTTTGGACAGAATCACAACTATACCATTCTGACTTTCTAAAGTTCCGCTTATCTATTTGAAAATTAATTTCTTACTTATTAAATTGACTTCAATGTGGAGTATTCTAATTAAAGCTTCAATATTACATCATTTTAACATACAATCAAAAATTGATGAAATTGAAGTATTTAACATCCAGGTTAAATTTTTTTGAAATCACCTGTCATGGTGGTATAGAACAGCTTTAACGGCAGGACTTAAGTCCATTTTTTTTAACTACTGCAAGATTTGTGTGAATAGACTGAAAAATATTTTAACGAACAATTCAGTGCAAATTAAAAGCTCCCTATCTTTAGTAGTGAGCTTCATTTATATGGACTTGGAGTTTTATTGATTTTGTGCTACAGATAAAATAATTGAACAGCGTAGTTTTTGGTTTAATATATGGAAATATGACAATTTTTAAAAACTGAAGTTGTCTTTAATTCTAAATATAGTGGTAAGAATTTTATCTTTCAGAATATAGTGAATTTGGTGTATTTGGTTGTTTAGTGGAAAGGCAGGTGTTTCCATCTTTGGCACTGTATTCAAGAGTGTATTAGTCTAATTAAACCTCCTTAAGCTGATGTTTCATTTATAGGGACATTTATAAGGTACAGCTAAGGTCATAAAGGTAAATTTGATGAAGTAAATCTCAATTTTTGGCAGCCTGTCACCCTTCTGTGTTGTCCAATTTAGTTTTTCTCAAGCCAGAGGGTATCACCAAGCCAGAGCATTTCAGTTATTTCCACTGTCCTACTTCTCACTCCCAATTTTGATAAATAAAATTGTATTTAAGATACACAGTACTAAGAATGTCTTACTATATAAAACAATTCTTTCGAGAGTCCAATTAAAGTAAAAGTCAAACCCAAATTATCTTTTGAAGCATCTGATATTTCATATGTGGGTACATTCTCTTAAATACATTATGTTTCTGTAGCTCAGAGCAATCATTCTTGACAATGTGGCATGTGCATAAGTGACAGGTGAAGGCTTGGATTTACTTTAATAACTCACGGTATTTATAATGCTTTGGCTTTTACTTTCAAGATGTTATTTTTGATTTCCTACAATGCCACGGAGGTTATTATGGCAGCACATGTGGTTTTAAAAATGTGAGAATTTCTAGTACCGAGTTTGCCAAAATTGCCAGGCCAGAAGTATGCGTTTGCTTGAATTGGTCTTAAGGTCTGTGTTTTACAATATTGATTATGTTTTATCCTTTATAAGAACAATTTCATCTGTAAGTTCACTTCATCTAGTTATCCATTGACTTCTGGGCTTTAATTTTATTCACTTTGGATCAACAGCCATTTATTAAGGCCCTGCCTGGGAAAATGTGCTGTGTAAGGACTGCTCTCTAAGAGGTACTTATAATCTCATGAGAGAAAAAGACATTTTCACAAATAATTATAATATAAGGCACACTATAGTGACGTGCCAAAGTGAAGCGTAGAGGAAAGGCTGTGGAAAATAGGGTGGGTGGAGTGAATTCAAAATGAGTCGTATGGAAAAAAGAGACTTCATTTAGGTAGACCCAAAGGCAGAGAATGATTTCGGCAGATGCAGGCTTTTGGAGAGGAGGACAGGTCAGAGGTAAAAGCTCTAGAAAATAAAGGAAGAAATACGGTGCCTTAAGGAGAATGTGTATGGAAGGTATGAATTGCATAGCAGATGGAAGGAGATGAAAACGAGATGTTAGTTTGGGACATGGTTGTAAAGAACCTACTCTGCTAAAATTAGACTTTGCATTTGGGCCAAAAAAGGTGTTAATATTTTCGATTAAGTAAGTGTTACATGTAACTGCTAACTCTCAAGGTGACATAAACAATAACTTAGAGCAGGGGAAATAATGGAGGAAATAGAACCTACTTAGAAGGCGTGGATGACAGTCTAGGTGCAAGACAATGGCCATAGACAGATGGGAAAACTTTTGTAATATGGTAGAATTTGGCAACCGATTAAATGCGGGGTAGAGGAAGAGTTGGAATCAAACGTAGATTCTGGACTTTACTCATTCCTGCCATTTACTTGCTTGCGAGCAAGGGAGAAGGAATGAGCCCATTTTTCTGCCCATACTTTGAGATGCGTGCATTATGCCTAAATAATACCAGCGGTCCAAAAAAAATTGCTTCAAGTTGATATACATATTTCTAATGGAAATTTGTGAAAAAATAATAATTTTACAGACTTTAGAGAAGTTTCTAAAAATATTGAGTATATACTTGTATATGTTTTAAATAATACTCGTGTTTCTTCAAATACTGATTAAAGTGAAGAATTTTATTATGTGGATTTGAGGCTATAAGGTTTAGGTTTCCAGTTGGTTTGTATTTCACGTGAAGTTTCTTACAAGGTAAGACTATAAAAGTCAGCTGTTATAATCAGGTTAGAGAGAAATCTTTTATTTTATGAAAGAATACTTTTCTCATGATTAGACCTGTTGAGATATATTCTCTTTGTTGAGAGTCATTTTAGGAACATTATCTTAACAACTCTTTACAAACTAATTTGATATTCTTAGGTTTCCTTAGATACAAGCTTTGTCTCTTTTTGGAAAGCTTAGGAGTTTCTGTACCCTCAAAGGTTTTTTGTTTTGTTTTTGTAATTCATTACAATTTTTGTTTTTATTGTGGCTTTCTCTTTTGTTACCATGAACTTATGTATTTATTCTGTTGGTACCTAGGAAATTTCCTAGCTACATCTTATTTATTATTAAGAATAATGAAATCATTTCCACAGTAGCTTTTCAATTCTTTAAACCCAGCAATAACTTCTAGGTTTTATAGGTGGTTAATTATGGGTGACAAGGCTGAACAACAACCAGACGCACCTATCAGCATATATCATCAGTTATTAACCCAGAGTACGCTTTCAATATATTTTTGAATAAGCAGTTATCATTTATTATAATGAAGATTACAATAAATTGGGCTAGAACCTAACCCGTTTCAGATTCCTTTCATGGACATAAGAAAGATAATGGTAATAATAAAAGAGTTAATACTGATTTTTCAGTGGTATCAAAGTGTTCTTGCTTCCATATAATAGAGAAAAATTGTGTGATGCTGTTATCATAGAATTTAATAGAGCTTCATACATGGAAAGCTCTCAGTAAATGCTTATTATTAATATTTATTGATACAGATTAAATTTGGTTCACATTGGTTCATATGTTTAAGTGGCTCGTGTTATTTGGCATCATTTTTACTCTTTAGATCTGTTTTATTTTTTCTTACTTTTGTTGGGAGTTTCTCTCTTCCTACTTTTTTAAAGTTCTGCTCAGGGTTTTCTATTTGTGTTGCTATCTTCTTTAGGACATAAATCAGTGATTGATCTGATTTGTCTTTATCAATATTGGTGTTCTGACAATGAAAACAAGAAATGTTGATGCCTCCCCACCCACCTGAAAATATCTTTACACTTTTACTGTGTGATTAAGTAAAAAGATCAATATTTTCTTCATTTTACTTTTATAATCTGATGTTTGATTGAATTACCATATGGAAACCATGCAAGTAGAATTCTTTTTTGTAGTTCTTCTCCCTGACCTACAATCACAGCTCAAAATCCCTGCCCCCAAGTCATCGCAAAGATTAGGATCCTCCCATATATTGGCAGTTTTGAAAGGAAGTCAGTAGAGGAGACTTGTCAGAACTGTGTCCTGGTATGAAGGCTGGCTTCTTTTTTCCACTGGTTGACCAGTAATGCTGAAGATAGATTTGCATAAGGTAATCAACAGGAAATAAAGGGAAGTTAATTAAATGTGGGTATTGATACTATCGTGTGAATTTTTGTTGTTAGGTGGTAAAGGAAATCATAAAAAATAATAGAAATGTTTAAAAAGACATTTTAATGGTCATGAGATAAAATATTTAAAGAAAAATTGTTACTGTGACAAGATATTTTAACAAATCCATGTTGTAACCATCTAGTCACTTAGCAAACTGTGAAAAAATAGTATGTAGTATCTCGTATAAGCTTTGTTAAAGGTGTCCTAAATTTTAGCATTAGAAACATTTTCTGGTACATAAGGAGCCATTCTTCCACAGTTCTTGCCTCAGTGGAATCACAGGTGGATTACTTTTATCTTTTAATTATGAAATGGTAGTTTTTTTTGGGGGGTGGTGGTGGTTGTCTACCTTCCAAAATGTCTTCTAGTGACTAACAGTAGAATCTGATTAAAATCTCATTGTGTTCTTGCATTTACAGCAGAAGACTACTGTAAATTGCATTATATGAAACTGAATAAAAACTATGGCTTGATTTAGAGTGTTAATAAGATCTACATTTGCACATTGTAGCTGTAGGGTTTCAAGATTTTAATTTAGTGAATGCCAGAACAATTTCTTGTGTTTAGTTTGACGAGTGTTATGTGAGAAGTGCATCTTCCCAAATTGGGACGGACATATATATATATATATATATATTATGCAATTTACAGAGTCTAATTATTAAAACCTGTTAAATTTCATATTTAATATTCAGATATCTTTCTGCAAACAGGCTGCTTAGATTTATTATCAATGTTTGATCCATATATTAAAGTCGATTAAATTGCAAATGCTGGTCTGAGTAAGGGTGGAAGGTTAGAATTTGGAAGTTGCCATGGGTTTTTAGCAACTACAGTAAAACATAAATATCAGAGAGAAAATAATCTACAATGCCACATGCTTTATAGGTGATATCAGATACCGTAATTGCAAGGAGAGACTGAAGTGTAATTCCCAGTATGAAATTTACAGTCTTTCATCTAGAGGTGAGATATAAGCACCCAAATTGGTGTTGAATTGGAGTACTAATGTCAGTCCCATAATTTTGGAGGAGAAAAGAGGTGTGGATTTTAATCTTTCCATTCATTGCTCAGAATAGTGGTAAAGTGTGTTGCCCTCTATTTTAAAACTTTCACTTTTAAGAGAACTTTTGCGGATGGAAATAGTATTTTCTCCAAATCCAAAATATTGCTGGGCAAATGTGTAGCTGTGGAAGCCTACCTTGTCAAAAAGTTTTACAGAAAAACAAATTTTCTTCTATTTTTAGTGTACTTTGAAAATAAATGTCCATTTTTTAAAAATTTACCCAGTCTTGTTTTTATTTAAAAGCAAATTTATCAGGCATACTTAACATGGTTTTCATATGACTTCATGTTTTGTGATATTTGAAAAGCTTAAAATATTTAAAATTAAAAATTGTTTTCATAGATTCCATTAGATTTTTAAGTATTTTATTTTATTATTCATTAATTTTTTGACAGTAGGCTTCACACCCAGCATGAAGACCAGCGCGGGGCTTGAACTCAACGACTGTGAGATCAAGACCTGAGCTGAGATCAAGAGTTGGACGCTTAACTGACTGAGCCAAATTTTTAAGTATTTTAAAGAAAAACTTCATCAAGGGATTATTTCAATGGAGTTTGGTTAGAGCTGAGTGCCAGGTTTAGTTTCCCACTAACTGTGACCTTCCTGCTTCACTTTTATCATGAGGAGGTTCAGTTTATTTGGCTTCTGTATGTGATCAAAATAAGAAGGTATTTTATGCCAAACAATGGTAAATTAAACTTTCTGAAAAACATTCATTTTTATTTTGTCTTTTCAATAGGCATTCTCAATATTTAATTAAACATTTAATTAAACAAAAAGTTGTGTGTAGAAAAAAAAATCCTTGGAAATCCCTATTCTGGGAGATCTTAACGTTTGTTTCTACTTAAAAAGAAAAAAAGTTCCTTTCACACTTAAGTTTCTGAATCCCATTCACTTTTCTTTATCCTTTCTGCCATTCATGTTCTTTACTTCACATCAGTGGTTCAATGTATTCATTCATAGCTTTCTCCTTTCTTCCCTGTGTTCCTTTCTTTCTGTCAAAAACGTTATGTGCTATTTGCCAAACATTATGTAAGGCTGCCTGGCACTGAGATTATAGATGTGAAAGCCATGGGTTCTGTTTTCAGTTAGCTCACAATAATTTGAAATGATACTTGAGATACTCTGTGATATAGCACATTGTACTGTGGTCACAAATGACAATGCTCTTTTGGTGTGTGTGGTGAGGATTGGTGGGGAAGGAGGGAGTTCGTATGTCCAGTGATAGGCCTAAACGGAGTATTGGAAGAATAATAGTTGGCCAAGAAACAGGTTGCAGAGGGGATTCCAGGCAGAAGGAACATCATAAGTATGCCAGGAAAGAGACATGAGGGTAAGTAAGCTTCTTATGGTCCAAAAATTGAATCTCACTAATTTTTAGAGGAAGAACAGGAAATAAACGAAGGATGGTCATTCTCAAGCTTAGATGTTTGCTATAAAAGAAAACCATTAAAAATGATCATTTCTGGGGGCGCCTGGGTGGCTCAGTTAGTTTAGTGTCAGACTTTGGCTCATGATCTCATGGTTCGTGAGTTCAAGCCCTGCATCAGGCTCGCCGCTGTCAGTGCGGAGCCCACTTCAGATCCTCTGTCCTCCTTTTTCTCTCTTCGCATCCCCTGCTAGTGTTCTGTTTCTCAAAAATAAATAAGCATTAAAAAAAAATAACTTCCAGGGGTGCCTGGTGGCTCAGTTGGGTGAGCCTCAGACTCTTGATTTTGGCTCGGGTCATGATCTCATGGTTCCTGAGATCAAGTCCCATGTTGAGCCCAACTTGGGATTTTCTCTCTCCTCTCTGTCTTTGCCCCTCCTCCCAGTTGCACTCTCTTCTCTCTCTCTCTCTCTCTCTGTCTTTCTCAAAATAAATAAATAAGTAAACATTTAAAGAAGTCATAATTTCCAGAAACCTGTTTAGTTTATTGTATATTCACTATATGAATCACTAGGCTATTACGCTACATATCAGACTCAAAGTGATAGGCAAAAGCTATGGTTTGCAAAGAGCACTTAGTCTTCTCTTAGTCTTCTTAATCACATTAAAGTAATTTGCAGTTACTTGTGCCTGTGTCTCATTTCCTTATCTTGTGCATTTTTGTATTGCTGGCAGTAGGTGCCTAGCACAAAGTACGAATATTGGGAGTTTATTGGTTTGGTTTGAGGAGACTTATATTGAAGAAAGATACATATTGAAAATTTGGACAAAAGGGATTTTAAAAACATTTTAAAAGCTTAATTGAAGAGGAGTCCTAAGATGATCCAAGATCATCAACTCTACAAATGATGCAGATGACGGCCAGAGGAATTTGTGGAAGGAAAGGATTTTCCACTTTGAGGTGGTCAGGTTGGCTTTCTGGTTTAGGTGGCTTTTATTTTATTTTTTAATTTTTTTTTAACGTTTATTTATTATTTTTGGGACAGAGAGAGACAGAGCATGAACGGGGGAAGGGCAGAGAGAGAGGGAGACACAGAATCGGAAACAGGCTCCAGGCTCTGAGCCATCAGCCCAGAGCCTGACGCGGGGCTCGAACTCATGGACCGCGAGATCGTGACCTGGCTGAAGTCGGACGCTTAACCGACTGCGCCACCCAGGCGCCCCTGGTGGCTTTTAAACTTATCAAATCTGTATAAAACTCCTTAGGTGGAAAGGAGGGAAATGCTCTGTATATGGGTACCTTGGTAAAAGTCAGTTTGAAAAGCATATCCAGAATTACTGAGCAAGTAAATTGGACAGAAGCAGAGTGTTTTGATTAAGTATTTTTGAAATTAGATCTATTTGGATTCTACTCCTAGTTGTGCTTTTTGCCACTTTTAGTTTTGTTAAACTTTTCATTTATCACCCCTTCTTCAGCCTCTAGTTGTAATTTCCCTATTGTTTAAATAGAGATACTAGTTTTGTTGTGATAATTGAATTATAGCGAGATCATGATACATGTACTCACGGAAAATTTTTAAATCAGCAGTTCTGCGAACTGCCTTTGTCAAGTCATACTCCTAAGTGTTTTCTTTGTCTCATGTATGAAGTAATCTCTGGGGTTGGTTCCAGTTTTACACATTTTTATGTTGGAGAGTGAAATTAGGAAAATCAGTCCAGTGGAAGTTAGCAAGCTGGATGGAAGGTGAGGGATTACCTGTGATTTTTGCACAAGTTTAGACAGAAGGGGTTAGGGCCCTGGGAATAACAATGAGAGAAGATTAAGACATTTCAGAGAAAGAGTCAAATCAACAGTGAGTGAATGTGTGCCACCTTAAATTTGAAGTATGCTTTGTATTTACAGAACACTGGTTCATCGAAATTTACCGTGAGCAATGCTACCGAGGATTTTGGTTTTAAAAACTATTGGAGACTGAGCTGATTTCATTTGCATGCATGTATCTGACCATGCACACTTGAACACATTTAGTAACTTTGGCTCAAAAAAATTTGTTACTACACAAGGAATGCGATGTTTTTTTTCTTCTGCCATTTCATACGAATATATTTCTTTATTGTTGTAAGTCACCAATTGAAGGATATATGTATAATTCATGCTAAATCAGTATATTGGTCTGGAAGGTTTTTTAGGAGACTAATAATGGAGTAGAGGCTTCTTTAATACATATGACTATATAAAACATTATTAATGTTAGCAGATGTTGCACTTTAATCCCCTAGAATGATTGTTTGGTGCCAGCAGGAGATTTATTAAGCCTGAATTGTGTGAAATTGTGTGTGCATAAGCTGCTACTTAGATTGTAAGAATGCTATTGAAAACTGTTAAAAAGTTTTAGCTATAATTGGCAGAGAAGTATTAACTGTGCTAAAAGAAGTATGTGTGTACGGTTGGCCCATGCGCCTTAACCTTTTTATCATTTATCTTCTTGTATTAATGTCACTGAATTATTAATTCATGAGCCAGAGTGGGAAGGGTGAAGGCACCATTTAAATGTGTGGCAAATTTATCCTTATCGCTAGAGACATGAAAAAAGTCATTTTGTGTTATCTGTGAAATGGAAAGGACATTTTAAATTTTCATTTACAGTAATCCACTTCACTTCCAGTAAAACACCTAGATTATTACTACCATAATATAATGCTCTTATTAAAAATTTGTAACCTTCTCCACTCTTTTGTCTTATATATAGTATTGATAGAAAAGTTTAGCCTTCATGTATTTTAATGTGATACCTATTAATTGTAGCTGAAAAATGTTATTCTTCTGGTACGTTATAGCATGACTATTCAATTTTAAGAAACATCTGATTGCAGAAAATGCATATATTTACTGTATTAGTAGCATTCAAGATACTTTGGTTGGGGAGAACCTAGATATAGTCAGTTGGAAAGCTGTAAAAATACTTATGTTCTAAAAGAAATGTGTGCATTTATTGTGACTTCATAACTTTTTTGGAATCAGATGGGTGATTTTGGCCTTGTACAATTGTTAGCTTTCTAGCAGAAATTCAGCAAATTAGAAGTTAGCAGTTTCCTGTTGAATACAGTGTGGAACTGGGATATATCCAGTATTTCATATGGGCGAGTAGCAATGGTGACAGAAATTTCAGGAGTCTGAAGCCACTTTCACCAACAGCTATTTGAAACCATCATGCTAATGGTAGAATACCTCAGGGGTCTTGTCCAAACCTCATTACTTTTCAGTCTTCCATTACTTACTGTTTTGATTGGTTTTACATTCTCCCCTGCCAAACAGAGTAGCAAGACAGGTTACTGTGGCAATGTCCTTTATTTTCTTTTCTGGAGTTTCTCCCCAGACACTGTAAGCTGTACATATGGCTTTGTTATACGCACACAGTCAAACAGTAATTTGTTTTGGTCAGTATAATGTTGCTTTGTTCTATTTTTTCCATTCCAGCAGGGTTAATTTACCTTTACATTAACATTTAAATTAATTTCGTAAAATAACAGACTAAAATTGGTTTGATTATTTTGGCAGACATTGGTAGTTATTGGTCAGTTCATTACTTGACTGAACTGCGTTTAGTTATCTTCATCCTGTGCCAGTTCATCCATAGCTGGCGTTGGCAAACTGTAGCTGGCTGTCTGGTTTTTGTAGTAAAGTTTATTGGCGCACAGCCATGCTCATTCATTACTCATTGTCTATGGCAGGTTTGATGCTACAATGGCAGAGCCTATAGGGTCCTTAAAGCCTAACATATTTTCTGTTTGGTCATTTATAGACAAAGTTTTCTGATCTCTGCTCTGTAACATCGTTCTACACAATCCCTTACTTGTAGTCTTTCCATACATAATGGAATATTATTGATAATATTTAGCTTACAAGATTTGAACTCACTCACTAGTTATTATCAGTGGTAGTTACTAAGTACAGCTTTTTGCTTTTCTGTATATATGGCCCAGCAACAACGGATGTATTTTCCTCAAAGTTCTCTGAATTGGAAAAAGTTTTTAAATGTTGAAATATTACAAAAATACATTAGTGTTTTACCAAATCAGAGTCTTGGCAAACAATTCAAGCTTCTACTCAGTTTTTCTCAACTTTTTATACCCTACATTTCTTACTAAGCATCATTCTTTTCTTACCACTTTAATATTATTTGAAATTTTAATAGAGGCTATAAAATTATACTTTAAAGTTTCAAATCCCTTTTCTAAAAACCACCTTTTGTAAACCCCCACTCCATGATTGAGTAGTCAAAAAAGCACTAACACATAAAACTTGATATATTTTAATTTCTTAATAAAGCTTTTGCTATAATTTTTTTATATTTAACAACCATTCAGAATAACTCAGTCCATTACTATTTCTTAATAGTTTGTCCATGATTGTTTCTCTTGCTTGCCCACCTAAGTCTCCTAATGCTTTTTAGAGGAGTCAACCATACCAACCATGCAGAATCTAAGAACAGAAGTAGGAGTCGGTTCGATTCTTTCACTTAGACTACAAGTTTATTTCTAATGTTGTTCATTAATTTACCTTCAGAAATAATTGATATATTCCTTTTCTTTATAACACAATAAAATGCTGTTATCATCCGTTTTGCTTAGAGACGTAGATTGATATGGTTTAGAACATAGGGCTTGATGGAAAGCAACCCTGGCTAAGGCACAAGAACTTGCTCTTTTTGGAAGAAATCCCCGATGTCATCTTGTTTTTAGATCATGTGTAGTTTTCCCATGAAGTCAGAGTGTGAAATATGTGAGCTGCATAAGTCTCAGGTTATTACTATTATGATTGCCAATGTAATAATGTATAAACAGGTTTCAAAAATGTTTTTCTGAAATAGAAACTCCTTTAGGTGTTTTTTTTTTTAATTTTTTAATGTTTATTTTTGAGAGAGAGAGAGAGAGAGAGAGAGAGAGACAGACAGAGTGAGAGTGGGGGAAGGGCAGAGAGAGAGAGGGAAACACAGAATCCGAGGCAGGCTCCAGGCTCTGAGCTGTCAGCCACAGAGCCCGACATGGGGCTCGAACCCATGAAACATGAGATCATGACCTGAGCCAAAGTCAGACGCTTAACCAACTGAGCCACCCAGGCTCCCCTAGATGTAATTTTTTTAATGTGAATTATTAGAATAATTGGTGAGACCTGTTTTGGTAGAAAGGACAAGCCCTTAGTGAAACGTGTTGCAGTAGCTCCTAAAAATCTTCTTCAAGATTACTTAAGATGGAATCAGGACCGTAAACATATAATTGGAATAATTGGGAAAATGATGAAATAGTAGATTCATTGTGCCTTCCTCTGCTCAAGTTGCTGAACTTGAGGACTACATATTTGTGAATTGTCCCAACCCTTGCAGTGGTAGGTGAAGATAGGATTTCAGAATGTGCTCCTGATCTCAATTTTGGACTCTCCATCCAGATGATGCTGGTCGATCTAGGTACATATCTGAAGGGAAACACAGGTCCAGAAACTGCTTTTATTTACCTTTTCCCTCATTATTTTGGTATGAAATACACTTAATACCATTGAGTTTTGGGGGAGTGTAGCAATTATTAGTGCATATTTTGGGTCTTAGTCATTTTCTTCTATTTTTTTAAAAAAATATTTATTTAAGTAATCTCTACAACCAATGTTGTGCTCGAACTCAAGACCCTGAGATCAAGAGTCACATGCTATTTCAACTGAGCCAGTCAGGTGCACTATTTTCTTCTATTTTTAATTCTCCTAAGAAGATTATTAACTTTTTGAAGGTAGCAACCATATCTTAATCTATATTATAATTCTTTTTGAACCTAACACAGGACCAATTAATAATATGTAAGGAGAAAATAATTAACAAATAAGTAGCACTTCTTTCAGTACTCAATATCAAAAATATCTAGTCTGTAATCACTAGATATTCATTGACAAATTGACAGACATGCATTTATAGTGTTAATATTATCTATTTTAGAAGTAAAAATTGCAAGTTTCGATGATACTGTATATATTGACATAGCTTGTAAATGAGTTGTATCATTTATTGATTACAAAATGCTCTGTGCTATATACTTCACAAAATTTTCTTCTGCTTCTTAACTGTGTATTTATAGTAATTTTTCATATTTATTTTTAAGATAACTTGACCATATTTTACTCAGATTACCTAATTATCTCTAAGAAACCTCTGATGATATTGATGATCTAATATAGGACAGATCCTGGGTCATTATTATTTCATTTAGTGGTTGTATATATAGACCAAGAGGGAATCTGAATATTGATCCAGGGAATGACTAGTAACAATGATTTATGAACAAAGCATCCAGTGCAGTGAGCCAAACATAAGATTGAATCTCATGAGCAACAGTGGGTTTTTTCTTTTCTATTTGCCTGAACAATGAATGATTAGTCTATAGTATTATAGATGTTAATGTGAAAACATTCTTTCCAGGACTATTAGATTCATTGTTAATTATAATTGGAGGAAATACTTAAATTTATTGTTTTAACTTACAAGTGACTTCTCTGGTATTTTGGCTGATAAGAATTATCAGTTTAGAATAATTTTTTATTTTAAAATTTTTTATTTGTTTTTTAACGTTTATTTATTTTTGAGACAGAGAGAGACAGAGCACGAATGGGGGAGGGGCAGAGAGAGAGGGAGACACAGAATCTGAAGCAGGCTCCAGGCTCTGAGCCATCAGCCCAGAGCCCGACACGGGGCTCGAACTCACGGACCGTGAGATCGTGACCTGAGCTGAAGTCGGAGGCTTAAGTGACTGAGCCACCCAGGCGCCCCAATATTTTATTTAAAAAAATTTTTTTCAACGTT
Organism: Herpailurus yagouaroundi; assembly: GCF_014898765.1. Lineage (NCBI taxonomy): Eukaryota > Metazoa > Chordata > Mammalia > Carnivora > Felidae > Herpailurus > Herpailurus yagouaroundi. Next base: position 69,229,868 of record NW_024412388.1, read on the forward strand.
TTTTATTTATTATTTTTGGGACAGAGAGAGACAGAGCATGAACGGGGAGGGGCAGAGAGAGAGGGAGACACAGAATCGGAAACAGGCTCCAGGGTCTGAGCCATCAGCGCAGAGCCCGACGCGGGGCTCGAACCCACGGACTGCGAGATTGTGACCTGGCTGAAGTCGGACACTTAACCGACTGCGCCACCCAGGCGCCCCTCCAATTTTTCATTTTAAATAGCACCGTAAATGAATGAAATTAAGATAGCTTGACTGGAAATACTAAAAATTAAGTTAAATTTTAGCTATCATTACCTAAGGGATGTTAGTTTTACTAATGTAAACATTTTGAAAATCAACTCATTATTCTCTTGGTATTTTGTCATTTTCACAGTCCCAAAATGCTTTTGTTATACTTCCATTTTTTTTAAAGGGAAAGGTAATAAAACATAAAGTAAGTTTTCTGAACTTCTTAATTAGTGGCAATAATTGGTTTATTGCCAACACTGGTTTTATAAGTATGGGTTTATATCCCAACACTGGTATTGACTTACTGTCTTTAAAAACAGGTTAAGTATTCTCATTTCAAGGCAAAATGGAGATAATAATATATATTTCCTCAAGTTGTTGTGAAGATTTCTTGAAGTCATATAGGTAAAGTGTTTATGCCTAATTGTGTGCCAGGCAAGTATAGCTTTTTATTAGAAAGGGTTATTTTTGAAATAGAATGTAATCTCCCAGGGGTGAGGAGTTTTATCTCCTTTGATCCTTAGTACTCAGCACATAATAGATGCTTAGTAAATATTTGTTGAGTGAATCGTTTAGTGATTAGCAGAAAGATTGGCTTTGTAATTAGCCTTGATTAGAAATCAAGCTCTGCAGGGTACCTGGGTGGCTCAGTCTCTTAAGCATAGACTCTTGGTTTTGGCTCAGGTCATGATCCCATGGTTTGTGAGTTTGAGCCCCACATGGGGCTCTGCACTGATAGTGTAAAGCCTGCTTGGGATTCTCTTGCCCCCTCTATCTGCCCTTCCCCTGCTCATGTGTGCACTTTCTTTCTCTCTCAAAATGGAAAAATAACATCAAAAAAGAAAAAGGAATTAAAAAAAATTCAAGCTCTGCCACTTGCTAGCTGAATAACTTCAACTATGAAGATCAGATTACTGATCTTTATAATAGTGACCTAATAAAAGATTAGTGACACCTAATAGAGTGTTTCTTTCATACATAGTATGCAGTCAAGAAATAATTTCCAGTTGCAATACCCATAATTTGTATTTCACTAAAAAACTTGCATCAGAATTCTAGACTACTAGAAGTTAAAAGTTATAAGGAAATGTCTTAAAGTTGGAGACGGCTGCCATTTAAAAATAGCTTTCCCAGAGCGCCTGGGTGGCTCAGTTGGTTGAGCGTCAGACTCTTAATTTTGGCTCAAGTCATGATTTCACTGTTGGTGAGATAGAGCCCCTCCTCTGGCCCTGTCAGCCTGTCAGCGTGGGGCCTGCTTGGAATTCTGTCTCTCTCTCCCTGTCTCTGCCCCCTCCCCAGCTCCATGCTCTCTGTGTCTCTCTCAAAAATAAACAAACTTGAGGGGCGCCTGGGTGGCGCAGTCGGTTAAGCGTCCGACTTCAGCCAGGTCACGATCTCACGGTCCGTGAGTTCGAGCCCCGCGTCAGGCTCTGGACTGACGGCTCAGAGCCTAGAGCCTGTTTCCGATTCTGTGTCTCCCTCTCTCTCTGCCCCTCCCCCGTTCATGCTCTGTCTCTCTCTGTCCCAAAAATAAATAAACGTTGAAAAAAAAAAACCAAAAATAAACTTGAAAAAAAATAGCTTTCCCTTTCCCCCAAATGGGGAAAAAGCTAACTTCTCGTATTGTAGGTGGATTATAACTTAACAGTATATACAAAATGTTAAAAAAAATCATATTTATGAGGGGTTTTTTTTGGTAGAAAAGTTGGGGAAGCCATCAACTTTTTATGATCTGTATGGTAATACTTTGAACGGGGCATGTACTTCATGTTTTTTTTTTTTTCTTTTGAGACTCAATTTGCAAGTTTATGTTCAGTCATAAAATGGCCCCTACATTGGTTTGAGAATGACAGCAATTTGTTTTTATTATTTCAACTGGAAGGATTTTAATGAAGAGAATGGCGGACTGCCCCGCGCTGTGTCTCCAGCATCCACAGTTGCAGGCCTCTTTTGCATGCTCAGCATGGCTGGTCGATGTTCTAGCGGATTGCTGATGTAATTTACTAGGAGCATTCCCGAACTCTTCTCCTTTCTACTCTAAGACCTCTCTTAGAAGAATTTATTTCTTCACAGTGCAGAAGTTTCAGTAAAGGGTAAGATCAGAGATGCATGTTAAGGGGACTTTGGCAGAAATAGTTTAATTAAAGTACTCCGGGCTTGATTTCAGTGTCCACAGAAATGAAATGGAGAAAGAGGGTGGTGACCAGTGATTGGCCGCGTGGTTTTAGAATCTCTGTCAGCATTCCCAGCCCCAAACAATCTCTGTGAAGGGCAGGAAAATAAACTTCAACGCAAAAGAACGTTGGATGTCTAGAGCTAAAATAAGCTCACCGATTAGCAATAGCGAAGGTTTACTTAGACAACTTACTGAAAGAAAACTCCCAAGAGTGTCAGTATTTTGTCCGATGTTAACAAGAAGGGGGAATTCTGGCCTGTCAGGATTGCGCATAAGATATTTCTAGAAAGTGAACACCCTGAATGAGGTTTAAATTGAAATGAAACTGTGTTTTATGTTTCATCTTCTAAGCCTTTGCACGGGGGCACAGTGGGGTTAGTATTATCCTTTTTTGTTGTTGTTTTGTTTGTTTTGGCTAAATATAGAAGAACAGCTCTCTTTTGCTCATAAATTCTGTTCCATAATTATAATTTTATAGCACAAATAAGCTTAGAAAGACTGATTTTGTATAGCTTCCTTTGGCTTTCATTTAGCACTGACATACATTTAGTGCATGGAATGAAGCATTAAGGTTTCATTGTATACAGCATTAGTGCATAATAACGAGGATGGGTGACTTTGGTAGGTCTCATGCTTAGATGGTGCTTTTCTTTCCCTGTTCTCCTCGTGCTTTTAGTTGTTTGGGGTGTAGCATCCAGTGGTCTCCATACCTCAGTGTCCGTGAATGGAAATCAAAGACAAAGCTTAAGATACGAATCTTTATGTTGCCTTTACTCTTAATACAATATCAACCTTATTAGTTAACCAGTTTTTGAAAATTTGAAATTATCTTTTTCTCTTATTAATCGTCTTATTTCACTGATAGTTATAAACAAACTGTTTCTATTTTTGCCAGACAGGCATCATCACATATGAGGTTAAATGTTACTTCCTGGTACTATAACATAAATACCTGAATATTAAAACTGATTATGGGGCGCCTGGGTGGCGCAGTCGGTTAAGCGTCCGGCTTCAGCCAGGTCACGATCTCACGGTCCGTGAGTTCGAGCCCCGCGTCAGGCTCTGGGCTGATGGCTTGGAGCCTGGAGCCTGTTTCCGATTCTGTGTCTCCCTCTCTCTCTGCCCCTCCCCCGTTCATGCTCTGTCTCTCTCTGTCCCAAAAATAAATAAAAACGTTGAAAAAAAAATAAAATAAAAATTAAAAAAAACTGATTAGTAGTATTTTCCTAATTTTGTTGACGGTTTAAAGCCTGGGATGTTTCATGCAGCTAATAAATATAAGCAGGTTACTGTTTAAAAAAATTTTTTTAACGTTTATTTATTTTTGAGACAGAGAGAGACAGAGCATGAACGGGGGAGGGGCAGAGAGAGAGGGAGACACAGAATCTGAAACAGGCTCCAGGCTCTGAGCCATCAGCACAGAGCCCGATTCGGGGCTCAAACTCACAGACCACGAGATCATGACCTGAGCCGAAGTCGGCCGCTTAACCAACTGAGCCACCCAGGCACCCCAGCAGGTTACTGTTTTAAAGACCGCACCTTACTTACTTAAGTAGTGTATAAGTAAGTAGTGTATAAAACATTGAGGAGTATTGGAATATAAACAATGCTGAGGCATATTCCTGGAAGTCATTTGTATGGCTTTGGGAAGGGTTAGTAGTAGTGATGCTTTAATTGACTTTTTACATGACAGAGTAGGAGGACATGTAGATCTAAAAAAAAAAAAAAATCTTAGGTTTGGTAGCAATAGGACTAGGATGAAATTGTTTGAATCTTCTTATTTGAAGGGTAAGAACAAGATTGTACATTAGAAGTGGGTTGGATATGTAAAAATCTTGGTCATAAAAATCATAGTTTACCTTGTTTTGGGTTTTATTAAGAAATGAACCATTACTTAGCTTTATGAGGAGTTTGAGCTGCCTTTATAGTCACAATTCCTCACCAGAGTTCTTGGAAAAATGTTTTCTAAAATCTAAGGACAAACTAGTTATTATTTTTTTAATGTTTATTATTTTTAAGAGAGAGAAAGAGAGAGAGACACACACACACAGTGTGAGCCGGGAAGGGGCAGAGAGAGAGAGGGAGACACAGAATCTGAAGCAGGCTCCGGGATCTGAGCTGTCACCACAGAGCCCGACGCAGGGCTCGAACTCACAAACCGTGAGATCATGACCTGGGCCGATGTCAGACGCTTAACTGAGGGAGCCACCCAGGCATCCCAAGAAAAACTGGTTATTAATATGGAGAATTACTTAATCTTTCTGTTCTCTGAAAGGAAATTTAATAGCTTTCTTCTGATTTTGTTCCTTGTTTTTGTTTTGCATTAGAAGGTTTTACTGAGCTTCATTTTGCAGGTAGTTAAAGGAAGTTTGAAGGGAGGGGTCTGTTAGCTACATGTATGCCCGTGAATGTCCTATGCCTCCACTTTGATGAGGAGCAATGCTTTTCCTAAGATTAGTTTCACCATGTTTGATTATTTATTCATTCTACCCTTAACTGATTGTGGTTTGTTAAGTATTTCAAATTTCATTAACTTTTTTTAATGGAAGGTTGTTTTTAATTTGGATCACAGCAGTAAAATCTTTTGACTTAGTTTTCAAAATTGCGTTTAAAGCTTGAATTTTTGTAAATGATTTTATTTGATGGAAAGTGATTGGATATGGCTTATAGAATGAAAAAGAATTTATTCTGTTTTTGCTTATTGCACAGACAGATGGACATAAGCTTTATTTGCATAAAGGAAGCTATGATTTTATTGCATTCCAGAACCGGTTTCTGTTTGTTAGAAATAGTCATTTATACTAAGCCTCATAATTGACTACAGTGTAATTTTAGAATTGTGTTTCACATTCTCAAACCTTAAAATTGTGTTTCACGTTCAAACCTTAAGAATACACTTAAATTTTAGTATCGTTAAAATCTGTTCATGAAATATCTGTCCTGGCCAAAGACCACAAAAGAGGTCTTGGTTGTGCGGTTTCCTCCTCGTTTTCCCCTTACTAACAGAGGTTTTCCTATCTTGGCAGCTGTTTCCTACAAGGCAGTCATCAGTCTCTGATTTCTTCCTTCCCTTTCTTCCCACAAACAAGGGCTCTTTCAAATAGCAGATGACCGAAGACAGACTAATCTTGGATCGCTTTAAGAAAGTGGAAATGTGTTCAAGAGTTGTGCTTGTGGGCAAGCAGCCTGTATGCATGTCATTGAAATGAAAATGCTCATTACAAGCAGAACTTGGACAGCTAGAGTTCTTTTTGCTCAAATCAGGAGCATTCCAGAGGCTGACTTCATTTTACTTGTACTAATTAATGTGTCTCATCCACACATTAAAATCATTCTAATTCCTTGATCAGATCATTGAACAATATGGAGGATATAAGAAATTGTTCCTTGATTCGCCTTTTCAGTGTGACGGGCCATGAAATTTTCTGACTTCTCTTTATGCTTTGTATAAAATAGCTTGCAGTTTTAAGGCAGGTACTTTGCCACAGCAGTTGTAAACCACACATTTACTTTTGGTTTTGTCTTTTGAAGTCTTTGGGAGTTCTGTGTGAAAAACAGAATAGAGAGATAGCCACTTCTACACAGTTGTGTGCCATGTTTCCCAGCAGATTAATTTTTGATACGTCATTCTTCTTTTTATATTTTTGGCATTCAGGAGAGGAAGTTTTCTCTTTCCTTTGTTTTTGTCTTATTTCTTTGGACAGACAATCATCTGAAGTGTTCTCAGAACTGGATAATACCATTTCTGACCCCCTTTGTCATGATACCTAAATGTCTTCAGTAGTTTCATAGAGAGATAAAAAATTGGGCTCTTCTGGGTCATGGAGGGATGTATAGGGAAGCAGTTTTATCTCTGAAATCATAGGCATGATAAAACAAAATGCTTATTATGGAAATACCTTGCTAATTTCATCTATGATTTTATGGATCTTTATATTTAAATACTAGATAAGAGCTTCAGATTAATTTTTTACATTCTTTTTGTTGTGGTTATTGGTAATGCAAGGTAGTGACTTTGTAGTGTGATAAGTATTCCCAACTATTTAGAATATGACTGCTTTTGCATTGAAGTTATATCATAGTGAACTGATAATAGAATATAGTGAACTGATAGTTAAATATAGTAAACTGCTAATAGAACCACATATGATATGTAAAATGTGTAGCAAATGCAGAGTAGCTTAGATAATGTGAAAGAGAACTCCATTGTTATCTAGGAAAATTTTCTAAATTTTCTTTATGCTTTAGTGTCAGCATCTAAATTATGTAAGACTTATTTTTTTATAGATACAACTTCAGAATAAGGGATATTCCCCTTACTACGCTACTCCACTTTTAAAAACTCTTTATCTGCAGCAGATTAAGGGTAGATTGAGAAAACTTAGAAGAAAGTTACAGGAAGTTAATATGAAGAAACTGTTAAGATATCTCTTTAAAAGAATACATTTTGTAATTTTTCCACCCTCAAGGCAAGACCAGGAGACTGGATGTATTTGAGAACTGTCTGCATTCTATGTGTATTGTCAGGCTAGTATTTACTCTGATTCCTCTTGCTACCCTAGAAAGAAGTGAAATACTTCAGTAGAACCTATTAGCAAATAACCTGGTCTCATGTGATCCTAGGAACTGAGAAATACTGATTAAGTCATGCACCTTAAGTTTTTGTATTCTTTCCAGTTGAAGAACTGGATTCTAAAGGCCAGTCAGAATTAGACTTGGTTCCAGGTTTTATATTATTTACCTCTCTCCCATTTAAAAAAAAAATGTGCGACAACCTTGGAGATCAAATCATCATGGTCTTGAGGTTTTTATTTGGGTCCAGTGGATGGACCAACCTAGTCAAGGATATAGGTTTAATCTTACTAAGATATATTGTGCTATAAAAAATATATATGAAAATCTAAAACGTTAAAATGAAATAGTTAAGAGACAGTTTATTAAACTAGTCCCCGTGTGAATAGCTATAGCAATTTGATACGTGGTGTTTAAGAATGTGGTTCTGGAATGCCATTATTATATAAATTAATGTACACCCATGTGTTAAAAATTGTACATCCTTGTATAGAAAAATAAACTGCTTAATTATATCTTTAATCTGACCCACAATATAACAGGATAAAATAGTAGATAATATTGCTGTTATCATCAGTAAACACGAAAACATTTATGTATTGATAACATTTTATTAGAGGCTTATATGCTAAAGCTAGTAATTTGATAAAAAGACTGATATGTGGCAAAGGAGACAGGTGTATTTTTCCAGAAGGACTTCCTAAGCTTTTCGGAGAAAAACGGTCATTAGGGATTTACATAACTATTCTATGAATTCATAGGTCATGGTTATCTATAAATGATTTTTTGAGCTTTGATCATTTTCTTTATGTAAAGCTCAGATATCCAGTATGTAGGAGCAGCTCCCATATTGGATATAGAATCAAAATATATACATTTATCTTTTTATAATTAGGAGGAGACGGGAGGGAGAGACAGAGAGTTGCTGGCTGTTATTATTTTTGCATTTATTTTTTGTGACGTAGCAGGACCATAAGAGTAAATGATGGATTTGTTTGTTTTTCAGATATGACGATCAATGATGCAGACTGCTGGGTTCGATGAAGCTGGGCATTTATAACTAGATTCATTAAGGAATACAAAGAAAATATTTAAAAGGATCAATAATGGTGTCTTCTGGTTGCAGAATGCGAAGTCTGTGGTTTGTCATTATAATCAGCTTCTTACCGAATACAGAAGGTAAGATGCAATTTAAATTTTATTTTTTAAATCTGGGCGAACTTAATTTAAACTATGCAATCTTCTCTACATAGAAGTGGCTAGAATGAGTTTTATTATTTTACAAAGTAGCTGTTAAAAAGATTTCCCGAAAGTCAAATTCCTTTTTTTTGTTAGTTGAATTATTTTCATTACACACAGTTGTAGTACAGAAGAACTAGTGCTAGTAGTCTGAATTTATATTTCACTTACATTTGTATAATATTATTGTAAATAATCCTGAGAAAATGAAAGCTTTGCTTTGGTATATACTTTACACTGACTAAATTTATGCCAGTAAAATTGAAAGTATTTTGTGTCAACTTTTTCATTTCATGTTTTGTTTGCTTCTTGAGTAGAGTTATAGTTTAGGTCTAAAAGTCTTAATTTTTTTTTCATATCTTCTGGAATATGCATTTTTTGTAGTGCTTCATTTTGAATTTTATTTATATCTTTTTGAAGATGGACCTGATTTTTAAAGAAGTAAATATATTTTTGAGGCTTAATTAATCAGAACCATCATTTATTAATTACTATATGGATTTCCTGGTATCCGTTATTTCTTTAGTCTTACATACTATTTTCATGTGAAAATAACACCCTTTTAGGTGCTTTTTACAGCGCAGGTCAGAAGTTAATATAGAGCTAAGATATGTTAATTTTATAGCTATTTAGTAGTGGTAGTTATGTATTCAGCGTGAAAATAGATTAATCTTGTAAAATCTGTGAAGAGTACAAAATCCCTGAGACATGCATAGGTTTTATTTGTCCCAATTAAATATCATTGAAGAAAATATTTTCGAATTTTAAAATTGGTTTATATGCACTTTTAAGGGATTCACTTCATACCTACCAACAAAACGATGGGTGGAGAAAAAGAGGCATGGTGTCAACTAGTAGAAGCTTATTTTTCCAACATCTTTGTGATGAGCTTCAAAGTGTTAACATTTAATTTTGCTGAAAGAATTTTATTTGAATTACTTGTTCCAAAATTATGTCTCATCATTTTCTTCTTGCCCTCCCAGTCCCCTACTTTCAGTCTGTTGACATAACTTAATAATACAATTCAAATAAATAACAAATTTAGAAATATTTTAAAATAAATTCTATATTCAGAAAGTAGATAATGTTCACTTGGATTTAAGTCACACTCAGAAGTTACAACAGGGTTAAGATTCTGTTTGTAGGAGATACTGCTCTGTGCGTCAGAATTGAAAGATCCATCAAATCTTTTTTTTTTTTTTTTTTGAAGGCTACATCAAATCTAACAGTAAAACGTAGTATGTCTGAGTGAATAGTACCGTAATGACAAGCAACAAGCAGAAACTGAGTTTAATAATGTGAATCTCTGGCTTGGATTGTTATGAAAATCTTGTGTATATAGTCCATAATTTTACATCGTTTTTTTTTTCGGGGTGGGGGGGTGCACTAACTGAATTCCTGCTGTTATGTTTGAATGTTTTTATACATTTAAAAAAGATTCCAGGTGTGGACCAATGGCTCATTAGTCTACATAATGAAAATTTTTCCAATCAAGATAGAGACCACTTTGCTGGCACAGTAGCTTAACTCAGCAGGGGGGCTAGCAAAGAGAGACTTTTTCATGAGATACTGCAGTTTTATTTCTAGTGTCACCTGTCAGGTCAAGATTCATATCTGCTGTTAAGAGAAATTTCATTTTTGGCACATCAGGCCAGGGGGTGTTGCTTTTGAAGCAGTTCCCTCCTACGGGTAAAAAGAACTTAGGAGGAGCCCACACTGCTAGCTGTGACAGTACACGCAGTTAATGCACACTGTTAGAGTACTGATCCAGCATCACATGGTTTTGTCTTAGAAAAGTTTTACATGACATGATAGTCCTTTATTGCCAGAAAGCAGATAATGTTCTGTGAACACCTATAGAGAAACCCAATCAAAGTTAGGTATGAGAACGCAGGAAAGGAGTTATAAATTTAACCATTCAGCCATTAAGTTTCTTCAGAGCCCTTTTCAAATCTCACAGAGATGAGCGCTTTTTGTATTAGTTTCCGGATTCGTACAGATAAAACTCAGATAGAGTTTCCTAGATGGTTTCTTCCTTTCTTTCTCATTCATTGAGTGACTAAATTGAGCCAGGTGCTTAAGATTCTGCAGTGCAGGAGGCACAGTTCAGGCTCTTGAGGAGCTCATGGTATTGTGCAGGGCTGGAAACCTCAAGTACCTACGGGGGCCTAGGAGGGGAAGTAACCTGAGTGCAGCTGTCCAGTGGAGGTCTGCAGTAGGCAGGAAAACGCTTGCCGGAGGACCCATGATTGCCATTCCAGTATTTAGCCTGCTTTTGCTTGTCTTCTGGCTTTTCAATATAAACCAGACCTGGATTTTAGGCAATAGTACCTAAACAAGATTAAAACAAAACAAGCCTGTGTATTATATAGGCCTGCCTTTTCAGGGCTTCTATTTTTCCTCCTCTTTACAATAGTGTTTCACCTTAGTATATTATTTTAAAGGCCAAACAATTTTGGATTTATTTTACATCTATATGTATGAGAGGTAAATTTCCACATTTGCAAGGACTCATTTGTTTTATATTCAGATGAACATTATAAATATGTCATGTTTTGTGTACATATTAAAGAGCAAGCAAACCACTAAACACTTTTGTTTTTTAAGTTTTACCACGGTAAAGCCTAATTATATAAAGGTTTAATTGCTAGAATTAGCTTATCTCCCTTTATCTCTGTCTTCTGTCAACTAGTGTTTAAGAATCAAGGCTCACCCATTAAATTTACTTGTTTTTGCGAAATAAGAATAACGCTTTATTTATTCTTAGAGACTCCTCTCCCCTGTGTATTTTTGAAAATTGTTTAGAATTTCCAAATAAAAAATGATTATAAAAGATCAGACTTTGAAAATATTCTGTAGGTTTTTCTTAGAATTGATTTTATTCTTAGAGAACTAATCTCAAACCCTTCAAAAACCAGTTTTGTTGAGAAACTGATGTGCTTTGATTCTTTTGGCCAATTTTTATAAGCAGAGTAACCACTGTGGAATCATGTATCAGTAAGTAGGAAAGTAAATTGAATTTTTGTGTCCTAGAGAATTAAATTATGCTATATAATGGAGCCCTGGCAAGCCTAAGTCAGACATGTGAAGGCTTGCTCAAGTGACAAGTTACAAATAATGGCAGTTCTTCAGCAAAGTCGGTAAAATGGATTTCAGGGTGAATTCTTTATGCAGTGAGTATTTAATTAGATTTCATTAGTCAGAATTTTAGTTAATTAGTTTAAATTTCATTGTTGTTTATCCATATTTCAAGAAAATTATGCCTGGGAGAATGCTAGATATGCAAGATATAACTTCACCTATTCATTGACATGTATCGAGAAAATTTAAGAATAGTGCTGTAGAAATAGTGTCTTACCAATTTTAATTGTACTTTTAATTCTCTAAGCATATTTTACAATGACTGTTGTATTAGTGATACCTTACTAAAAATGATGTTTGGCTGTAGGGTCTTTTTGCTTAGTTGAGTGGCAGAAAAAAGTAGATCCAGGGGTTAAATATGAAATAAAAACTATTTTGGGCATGTATGTATTTCCTTCGGACTGTTCCATAATTTGGAAGGAATAATTGCTTTTATCCCAAGGTTAACTTAAGAAAGATGAAAATAATTCAGGCCTTTATTCATTCATTCTTTTATTTACATACACATATATGAAAAATGTGTAAAATTTATATTCATACACACACTGTGTCAGCATCACAAGGACAATAATCATTTTTGTTTGTTTATTTCATCAATGTGCCCAAGTGCCTAGAACAATGCCTGGTTTATAATAGGTACTCATTTTATATCCATTACATAAATAATGGAAATCTTTACAGAGAGTCATAGTCTTAATAGAGAGAGGATAATAAACTGTTGTAATAACAGAGTGGTAAGTGCCATGATGATGATATTCACAGAAGCATTGGGATGAAGGGTAGGTGGATGAGTGGATATATACTAGGAAGGGCTTCTAGCTGTAAGTGAGGATGCTTGAGCTGACTCAGTATGAATTGAATAAGCTATGTCAAGACAGTGGTGAGTGTGGTGGTGGAGAAAAAAATCAATGGAGAACAGTATGGTGTGGAATAAAGTATAATAGTGGTTCTTAGGAACATCAGAATCACCTAGAAGGTCTGAAGTGGGGCCCAAACATTGCATTTCTGACAACTTTCAGGTACGATGCTGATGTTGCTTAGTATCACTCTTAACCATTGTCATATTGTCTTTGTGTGGGTGGTTGAGGTGAGGTGTAGGGGTGCATGGGTGTGGATATGAAGTCACTTTTTTAAAAGTTTTTGAAAAGAAATTATGAATTCACTGTGATTCAGAAGTCGTAACCAGTTGATTACTGGGAGTTACTATTTAATCTTCTCATATGGCTTTTTATTCGTGTGATCAAGTTCCTTGGGCATAATTTTAGGCTCTAAAAAGGGATTCTCTCTCTCTCTCTCTCTCTCTCTCTCTCTCTCTCTCTCTCTCTCTCGACAGTATATTGAGAAGGAAAAAAAATGGAAAAATTGGCTCCAGATTGTAAAAAACAGAACATATTTTCTGTTAAGAGTAAATGTTACATTTTCAGAGCTCCTAAACCCTTGCTTCAATTTATCTCTTCTCATTGTGATAACCTTGTTCTTTTTCTTGTTGGGAATAACTACATGGCCATTGCTATGAAAATGCTGAATTAACTTACTGTAGGGACTTTGGATTTCCCAGTCTAGCAAAATTGACTACTTTCGTTCACTTCAGGATATTTTTGATTAGTTGAAAGCTAGGAGGTAAATTTTCAGCCAGGTATGTGGAGATTTGGCCGTATGACTCCTATTAAACTTAATGGGAGTGAGAACTCCCATTAAATTAATAGGAATTGTACAGCATATCTGTGTTGGCTGCATTTCAAATGTAACCTTAGTTTTTAAATTCACAAGTTATGTAAATTAACAGTGGTTTAAAACAATGCATTGTTTTTTAATAATGATTTTTTATTTATATGTTTAGTGCAGGTCAATGTGATTTTACTTCTTGAAAAAGTACCTAACTATATTGCTCTTAAGATACTTTATTGTATTATATGAGTGTAAGGTAATCTGACTGCAGCATCTTTCTTCTGCATAGGTAGTGATGTAATTCTGTTTTTAAAATATAAATATTAATGCCATTTACAAATTATATAATACTGCCTCTTATTTTCTAAAAACCAAATGCCTTATAGTGTTACTACCAGGATTCAAGAACAAGGTATATTTGTTCAGGATATGACTCAAAATTGAAAAAATAAGACTAAACTTAATAAGAGGAAGTGGCATCTTTAGTAAAGTTAGTTTAGAATATACTTTTGTCATCGTATGTATCAATATTCAGTGTCAACATATGCCATATTTCATATATTAAAGGTTAAATTCCAGTGCTTGGTTGTTGAGACTTTCTTCCTACTTTTCTTCCGACTCTCTACCCTATTTCATTCTCTTTTGCTTCTTCAGTGTCAGAAAAGGTTTGTTGATTCACAGTCTCTGTTGATGCACTCCTAGTTCTGTTGCTGGTAGAAAAGTGTTATAAATCAGTATGTCTCACACAATAGCCACCCGATAGACCTCAATAACATTGTATTGCTTGGCTGTTTAATTTTTACAAGCCTCTGTTTTCTGACAGAAAAGACTGTATCCAATACTAAGTAAATAAATCTGTCGTTATGAAATAACACTTTTCTAAAAGAGGTTATGAACTTGTCTATACTAGAGTAAATATTTGAAATATTGATTTTATATCCATAGTAGGCATTTGTCACAGTTATTGTTATAGTTTTGAAAGAATCAACAGTGTCATTAAAAGTAGCTTAATGAAAATCACAGGAAACGTGGAAAGCATCTTAATTTCGCCAAACAATTATTGTGTTAACTACTTCTTACTGAGTCATTTCAGTTTTGGTGAATCTTTTGCTTCATTTTTTGAATTAATATACCTTTTCGCTTTTTTATATTCTGTATATTTAGTTTGTGGTATTAGAGAATACGATGATACAAATGATTGAGCACTTCTGAGTATTAATGTAGAACTGGTATGTCTCCAAGAACCGATTTATCTGCCACATTACTGAGGGAATGTTTTACTGAAACATATGCTTGGTACCCTATGGTACTCTTTATTTTCTTTTCACCTCCTGCATGACAGAGAATGACATATGACAGCCGTGCGGTCTACATGTATTAGACATCAATGTGGATTAGTGAATATCTCATGACATCTTTCAACCCTATTCTTGAACTCCTTTTGTCAACTTGACAGAAGTGATTCCAGGAGAATACCTAGCCCCGGCCCTGGGATCTCTTGGCTAAAATGTAAGACTGAGAAGGGAATTCCATATCAGAGCTTCAGGAAGCAAAAACAACATTTATAATCCCTTCTTATCAGCATGGGACTCTACTGAGTTTGACTTTTATGTCTGCCATTATTCTTGCTTGGAGGGCTTTTCTTTTCTTAAAAGTACTTCCCCCTTTCCCCCGCCTTCTGATTTTGAATGTAATATGTTCTCATGAGAAGAGATAAAAAAAATTAGGAAGTTGAATAAGCATTTAAAATTGCTCATAATTCTAGGACCGTGATATTACCACAGCACACTTCTTTTTTGTTTTATTTCCCAACACTCTTGATATGGATAAAACAAAATTATGATCTATGAAACAAAATTAGGTTCTTCACGTCCATATGCTTTTCTATTCTGGTTTTTCATTTATATTATCATAACCTGTATTACCATGTCATTATATGTTTAGATAATGGATTCTAAGACCAGCATGGTAATTTATTATTTATATGTCAGAAATGACTTAATCCCCTGTCTCTACTTACTGGCTATTTGAACTTAATTTGTTTCAAGTATAAGTATAGTAAATATCTATCTAAATCTTTTCTTTCATATTTGGTTATTTCCTGAGACTAGAATTTTAGAATTTTGATTATTACATCAGGCATGTGGACATCTTCAAAACTGGTTTTGGATGATGTGAAATTTTTTGTATGTTGGTGCAGTTTTTCTTATTCTTCAAACTCTATGATAATATCCCTTTGTCGTTTTTATTATAAAAAACAACTGCTTGCCTTATAATTCATTTCGTTCTGGTTAATTTTTAATGAAAATTTTAAATAGATATTTATAAAATAATCACAAATTTAACAGTTATCAATATTTTACTTCATTTGCTTTTCTTTTTCTTCTTTTCTTACTTTTTGATGCATATTTATTTTCTTTTGTGAGATCTTCCATTATTTTTATGCTTAAAAGTCCATTTCTTGATATTGGTTAAGTATTTATTCACTTGGCATTTCTCTGTAACTCCGTGTTTTTACTTAAATTTTTAATCCATTAGGAGTTGACTTTGTTATTAGTTGAGAGTTCTCAATTAATTAAGTGAACTAATATTAAGTCATTTGGTGTGAATCAATTTAACTAACAAAGTAGATAAAATTAGGACATACCCATATAAAAGCATAATGGACACTAAGTTCAAAAAGAAAAAGAAATGAACACAACTTATTTCTACACAGATTGAACTATGATTAAATGTCATTATTCTGATTCCAGTAATAGTTCTCTTATCTGCTTATTTTTTTTGCACCTAGTCTATTTAATAAATGATTTTTTTAAGGGATAACAATTTTGTGAGAGATGAGTAAAAAAACATGACAGCAGCAATTAAAATACCCATAGTAAAAATAAAGTTTGAATTTTAGGAATTGTAGAGTGTCAAGAAACACAAGAAGTTTTCTGGAAAAAATAGAGGGATTCAAGGGTAGCAGAGTTTTGTTTTGCGTATGGGTTTAATCTAAAAGAGATTAAGTAAAATTCTCATTTATTTTGCTGGGTGTTTATAGAATGCTTCTTACTACTGTTTTGTAGCTATCTTTGTGTGTGTGTGTGTGTGTGTGTGTGTGTGCGCGCGCGCGTGTGTGTGGAGTGTGTGTGTGTGTATTAATCATTAGTTCTCTCTCCCCTTCCTGATTCTTCTTTTTTTTCTTTGTAGTATTAAAATCTAAACCAGGTGGTAGATACATCTAATATTTAGCTTTTGATTAGAGGCAATATAATAAGTTTATAAGAAAGAGTCAGGGCTTCATAACTTAGACACAATAAAAAGGATGGCTGGGGTTGTTGCTGGTGGTAGTGGGGAGAGAGCAATCTTGGATTTTAAGAGAATTGTTTAAGGAAAGCACTTTTTATGATTTTCTTTTTTTGTTGTTTTAAGTAGATATGTTGGATGTCTGAGTTTGTTTCCAGGCAGAAATGGGATCCAGTACACGGACAGGAATGCTTATTTAGGAAAGGAGAGTGTGCAGTATGATCAGGTAGAGGATGAGTCAGGAGGAGATGTGTATAGGAAAAGAAGAAATTTAAGGCAGTCGTGCTGGATGTTTTTAATCTTGTTTATGTAGAGCAGTGCCCCCTCGAAATTTAATGCACAGGTAAATCACTTGGAGATCTTGTTAAAATGTAGATTCTGACTCAGTAATCTGGGATAGGCCTCAAGAGTCTGCATTTCTAATAAACTCCCAGGTGATGCTGAGGTTGCTGGCCTGTGAGAGGACATCTGAATCAAGGAGTTTTGGTTATTAAAATGTTTAGTCTAGAAAATCAGATTTTTCATGACTGTGATTTTCTACCCGTGCAAAAGGGTTTGTTTCTAACCTTAACAGCACAGTTGAAATACTGAAAAACATCAATTTCAGTTTTATAACTTACTTTATTTAAAAAAGGAACTGAGCTATCTTGAAACTTTACTGAACATTTTTATATTTGGTTATGCTTCTAATCCAATTGTATATGCTTTCGATTGACCTTTTATCTGATGATTTGTTTTGAAAAATCCCTGAGCAACAGTGCAGCCTGACCCTTTCTCCCTAATATTTCCTTCTGTTCCCCACTGATCTGTCCTACTTTCATTCTGTGTTATATGGAAACATTATTTTTAATAGCATTTTACTACAATATTACTTTACTACTTAAAGTAATATTATAAAATCATGTAAGGCCAAGTTGTATATTTTCTTAACCCATTTAGAAAAAGTTTATAGTTTCCTAATTTTTCAAAGTCCACATATTTAGAAAAACTAAGAGTTGTAATTTTCACTTTACCATTAATACCCTGACGTGTTAGCCTCCTGAGAGAGTAGAGGACGAGAGTACTGGAATGTACACTGGTTATCAAAAACAGCTTAAAGATGTTTTATCTGCTTAAGGTTATTTAATGATTTTTCTACTTTGTAGCATTATGCATAATCAAAGATTTTATTTATTTTTAGTAGTGGACATAATCTGCTTTTACTTTTCCTGTCAGAGATAAAGATAGATTACTGATGTGATTTATTTTAGATTTATGATAATACAGATCACAAATCACATTTATTTCTACATGAAATTTATTAGATTCTTCAGCATTTTAAAGCTGGATAGAAAGTAAGTAAATAGCAAATTTTAAACAAAGAGTTTTCTGTAGGTATCTTAGAGGTCAAAGTATTTTTGTTTTTAGTTTTTGGTAGAATTGAAGAACTATAGACTTAGAAGCACAACTGGAGGTTAGTAGTTATAGAAGTTTTTCAGTTTACAGCTGGAGAAACTAAGAAAGTCTGCAGAGATCATCCCTTTGCCAAGGTCTACTTCCTGCCAGTCCATTTTTCTTTCTGTAGAACTTGATATATAGCTTCAGATCATTGGTGTATTTTCCTGCTTCATGAGGCTGTCACTCAACAATATTTAAGATATACTTTAAAATATATTGCTTAACATTGTTTAATTTAAATGGTGCTGATTGAAAAAAATAATGTATTTCAGCTTTTTTTACATTACCATTGCAGATTAAAAACAGTATTAAGTCATGCTAACTCTGCAACTTTCCGGTGATCTTCAGAAGTTACACACCTACAGGCCTCTATTTTTTTTAAAAATCACAGTTTCTCTTGGGAAGTACAAACTGTTGCTAAGAATGATTTACTGCCACAACACTGAAAAACTGAAATATTACAAGAGTAATTTTAACTTTTACTATATTTAGTTTATCAGTTCACACTGATTAGCAGTCACCATTAAAAGAGTTGAAAGGATGCCTTCAGAATTCCTCCTGCAGGTATGGGGTTTAGACATTATCTTTTCTCTTTTGTTTGCTTATAACAGGAAGCTTATTTAATCCATTGCTTTGTTTCAGAGTTTAGGCAAATAGAGACTATCCTTGTTAGCTTTCAAAAGCTCTTACTTCTCCTGCATTAATGGCACTCAGGGTACATTCTGTGATCCCTCTTTATTTACCAGAAAGCTTGTCTTTGAGAGCTGTCACTCCATTCTTTCAACTGTGCTGTTAATTGACTGATAGCGAAAATTGTGTGGAAAACCTTTAGTGACAAAGATTGGATATAGGTGTTACTCTAGTCTACAGGCTGGTGAATCTTTGCTTCTTGATCCCATTTCTATTTGTACTAAAATACTAAATATAGACTGGAAGAACAAAGTACATTTAAAAGCATTCAGAAATGTTAAGCAACAATAAAACTCCATAACCATTTAAATGACAGCAGCTGACTATTTGAATTAACTTTGTGTTTGGCTTAATTTGGGGCCCTAATTATTCCTAACTTACGTGAGTAGATTTCAATTATAGTATCCTGCAGGGATTTGTAGCTAAGGCAACTAAAAGAATCATTTTACATAAAGTACTTTTGTTCAACTGATTAGTCAAGTTAAAACGTAATGATGTAAAATTGAAACCCTTCCGACAAGGTCCAAACAAATTTTTCTAGTAGTTTTGCTAAAAACCGAAGAAAAAAAAGATTGAACTGAGTTTAATTTTAAACAATATTTTGGTCTTTGGGAAGATTTACTTCATTGTAATGCTGATAAATATATAAATATGTCTTAAGATCATGTGTGTTAGTAAAACATGAAAGATAAATTTGTCACAGTAGAAACAAACCTGCATAAGCAATGTCTGTTTGTTTTATAATTCTTTATGTATGATTTTTGACATCTTCAAATACATAGCTTTAGAAGAGAAATATAAATAAATAATTTGAATGACTAGCTCTTCTGTGTTTTGGAATGCATTTCAATTGAACACAGATCAGATACTCAATTATTGATTTGAAATGTGATATACCAGTAAGCACCAGGACATGCAATATGGTTGACACTGTGCTACAGTGAATAGACAACTCAGTATTTAACTCACAGTTCCTTTCTCCCCGCTGTCAGAGTCTTTCTCCCCGCTATCAGAGCCCACCGTAATTTTGAACACCTTTACCAACGTAAACTTAAGTTATGATTGTTTGTGATGGATGCTACTTTGGTTCCTTACTAATCTATGTGCTGGAGAGAAGTATAAAAAAAGCACTTGCTGGGACACCTGGGTGGCTAAGTCAGTTAATTGTCCAACTCTTGATTCTTGCAAGAGAATCGACTGCGAGTCACAATCTCACAGTTCTCCGATTGAGTCCCACATCAGGCTCCGTGCTGAGCGTAGAGCCTACTTAAGGATCTCTTTCTCTCTCCCCCCCACCCCCCCCCGCGCCCCCCCCAAAAAAAAAAAAAAAAAAAAAAGCACTTGCTGGCATCAATAGACCACTTTGAGGCTTAACCATAACATTTCCCTAAAGTCTTATAGCTGTTTAATATTAGTCTAATATAGTTAATGAAGTTAAAATCCAGCAGCTCTGTTCTCTCTTGTTAGCAACTTTGTGGTCCTCTTTGTCGTCTTCCTCTCTCCTACCCCTTTTTTACCCCTTCTTTCAGTTTTTGAACATGTATATTAGTCATTGTCTTTACATACTTATATATGCATTATTTCCTTTTTTTTTTTTTCCAACGTTTATTTATTTTTGGGACAGAGAGAGACAGAGCATGAACGGGGGAGGGGCAGAGAGAGAGGGAGACACAGAATCGGAAACAGGCTCCAGGCTCTGAGCCATCAGCCCAGAGCCCGACGCGGGGCTCGAACTCACGGACCGCGAGATCGTGACCTGGCTGAAGTCGGACGCTTAACCGACTGCGCCACCCAGGCGCCCCTGCATTATTTCCTTTAATCATGTCAGTTCTGTGACCAGTTTGTCACTGAGTAAAACTCAGTCTGAAAGGCTTAACATATAAAATTCAAGGACCTGAACTTTGACTTCAGAGTGCTCTTACTGCTCCAGCCAAGCTATGTTAACAAGTGTTTCTTAAGAACAATGCCAAGAAATCCATGCTTCCACCTGTTCAGTGCCTATTTGTTCTTTAGGATACATTTCAAAAGTTCGTACCTTTAGGATGTTTTTTTCTCCTATAAACAGGAATCCTTTGAGTTTATATAGCAGCACAGTCCAGGAGGGTCAGTTACCAGCCACAGGTGGTTATTGAGCACTTGAACTATGGCTAATGAGACTGAACACATACATTTTTATTTTATTTTATATTAATTGTTTTAAATTTAAGTAGCCACAAGTGGCTAGAGCAATTCATAGGTATTTTAGTTTTCTTTTTTCACTTAGGGTTTTTTTGGGGGGGGGGCAGGGAGTCATTTCCTATACCTCTTTTATATGTTTTAGTAAATTCTTTGAGGTCAGGGAAAGTGTTTTGCTTATTTCTATATTTTTTCATAGTGCTATGGTGCTTAGAAAAATATTTGAACTAGTTGAGGAATGCATTTAATGTGTGTTAGCGCCAAAGCAGTGTTTTAAATATATATTCAGGTACAGCAGTTTCACTAACTGTCACCCAAAAAACAGTGTGATGAGTTTGTGAATATCGAAAACAAATACAGTATAGGTGTATGCATAGAATGTAGCATGCAGGAATGGAGTCTTTGGGATTAACAGCTGAGTTTAAGTATACTTTCAAATTTAATGGTAGCAAACCCTAGTTGCTGACTGCAGCCTTAGTTCTTCTGTGATTTTGATAGTTCTTTAAATGATCTGGATGGTAATAACCTACATCTGAGTTAGCTAATTGTTGATTTCTGTTCCCTAATAGAGCTTCTTTCTTGAAATCCAATGATGAACCTAGCCGATACTGCCATTTGCTTTCTGTAGTTTGAGAAAATGCTTTGGAGGATAAGTAATTATGAAGGCATCATCTTAAAATGATGAGTAATGACTATCTCTATAGTCATTTAGGAAATCTTATGATCTTGGCTCATGAATTTCTTCTTTTAGTAACTAGAAAATTAATTTTAGTGTAGCTATAAGAAGAAGGGAATTTTATTATTATAATAGATAATGGTGTTTAATTATGACATTTTACATAGACTTACACATCACACTTGAAAATTATTACTTTTTTGGTTAATATGTTCTTAATTATTATTAAAGAGTTTATGGCTTATAATATTACAGTTGATGGCTTTCCTGGGGGAGGCTTCATAAAATGCCTTTTAATTATATATGTGTATATGTTTATATGTACATGTATATTTATGTATGTGTGTATGTATATGTTTATGTGGATGTATATGTGTGCATCTGTATACTGGCATTCAAATTTCTTTAATTTTTCTGTTTTATTGAAAAATAATTGATGTATATTACTTACAAGTTTTAGGTATACAGCTTGGTGGTTTGATTTACATATACTGTGAAATGATTATCACAGTAGGTTCAACTAACACCCGTCTTTTCATATAGATGCAGTAAAAAGAAAAAAAGAAAAAAAATTGTTTTCTTGCAATGAGAGCTCTCAGAATTTACTCTTAGCAACTTCCCTATATATCATACAACAGTGTTAGCTACAGTGTTGTACCTTATCAAAATGTCTTATTGTCTCTTTATTTAAATAGCGTTTGCAAATGGATGTCTGATTTAACATGCTGTCTGTGTCTATCCCCTATTCCTGTCTCTCTCATGTAGAAAAATGACAAATTGTCTATTAGTAGAAGTTGGGGTAAATGCATAGTGCAACTGGAGAAAATATTTTTTATATTCATTACTTTTAAAGAAGAAAGCATTTCACTTAGAATGGGGAGTTAAAAAATAATATATTCTGGACTTCTATTAAGTACTTTCTAATTAAAAGGTTTGCTCAGGAAACTTAAATTTTCATTGACACGCTCAGCATTGATTTGAGGTTTCTGAAGTGCTAGTTTCTGAGCCTCACATCTAATAGCTTATTACCACCTCTTGTTTTATAACAATAATGGTGCTTCTCAGATTGAAGCATTATTTTATCAACTTAATTTCTGAATGATTTATATTTATTTTAACAAGTCTCAGTCAGCTCATTCTTAAAATGAATGTTTGGCGTCACTGAAAATAATTGAAAAGAATGCGTTGCCATTTCATATGGCAAATATAAGAATAGAATTCCAGAAATGCTTGAGCTGTGGCTGCGTTATTAGAACAAATGAATAATCCTCCAGGTGGCTACCTGGAAGGAGAGGGTATAGTTTATGATGGGGAGAGATATTTTGGAATATAATCTGATATACATGTGGGAAAAAATAGCTAACTTTGTAAGTATAGTTCATGTATTTGTCACTTAAATATGAAGGGAATAAGAAAATAGTCTAAAATTCATAATTTCCTGGATATAGCATTTGGATTAATTATCTTTATATAGTAGTTTTTCAAATTATCATCATATGAAAATATCTGAAAATAAACCTGCATGGAGTTAGGTTCAGATTTCTCTGTATTTTTTATTTAGCATTTGCAAATGAATATTCGATATACCATGCTGTCTCTGTGTGTCTGTCTCTTTTTCTTGCTTGCTTTTGTTCTCTTTATGTCAATTTAGAAAAAAAAATTAGTAAATTTTGTATTTGGTGGAAATACATATTTCATATTTTTGGCAGCTGAGGAGTACTGCACAATATAAATTAAGATACACAGTGAATTTTTCACAACTTCATTAAACTATTTTTCTTACCTATGCTTAAGGACATTTTATTGGTATTTATTCTGCATGAAGCTCTGATACTTAAAATTTACTCTATAAATTTGGTGTACTACTTGAAAAAAGTACCCAGCTGTCAGTCCATTCCAAGAGTGAAGAAGGCAGATCCAGCTGGTCCAGAGGAGAGAAGGTCTAGTTGGTGCATAAAAAATTCATGTCAGCATTTCGACACTGCATTCTTTTGGGGTATCTGTTATCACTGAATAGGAAACTGTTTCAAATTGACAGGCAGACAGAATGTTGTGCTGAATGTGTAAATTGGAATTATCACATCTAGCAGTTCCCTTCACCAGGTGCCGGCTTGGAGCTCCGTTCTGCGCTAATGTCGAGAGAGTGCCAGGAATAGTTCTATTTGCTAATTATCCCTCATCTTCTCCAATGTCTAGTTTTTTTAGTAAACAGCTTGCCCAGGTGTTTTCAGGAATGCCGAGCAGGACAATGCAAGACTGCAGGTGCTTATGTGGCAAGAAGATGCCATACAGAACACTGAAAACATCTATATCCATCTGTGTAAAAAGGATTATTGCTTTCAAGGGTTTTATTCTCTAATGTACTGAAAACAATAGTTGTCAGTATTTTGTTGGCCCTGAGATACTGTGAGAGCAAAAATGTAGGAGTTAGTGTTTTTGAGAACGCTAGAACATTTAATTAGGCTTTACTTTGAGTCTTTTAAAAAAATTTTATGATCTGCAACCTGTGTGGATACACAGTGAGGTTTTCAAAGATTATAAACAATGAGGGCAAATGTAATATTAAACAAGGAATATTAAAGATGAGTTTTTTGTTTCTTTAGGCTTTTTGATCTTAGTTTACTACTACATGATGTCATTGTGGGTTTTTTTCTCTTTTTTTCAGAAAATTCTTGTGCAGTATAGTACTATGATGTTTAAAACCAAAATTTAGAATTTTTTATGCTTTATGAATTTATATCACAAGTTGTTTAAGTACTGCTCAAATTAATGTGTGCTTGAAGCATTTATAATAGTGTTACTTTTTTTGAAATTTAACAATTTGAATCACAAAATTATCCTTTAATTAGTTCTGTTAATTGTGTTTTCTTGGCAGTCATAAGCATTCTTCTTAAAGAGTTTGTTATCTGTCTTTTGCCTATCCGGTGGGCATTGAATTTTCTTAATAAATTTTGCATTGGAGATTGCTTTTTTATTTTCTTCTTTTCTAATCATTTCTCATTATGGTAAAATAATGAAGTGCTAAATACTCTAAGTATGAAGATTTGTGAAGTTTCCTCTAGTTTTCCTAGGACTGTGAAAGTTGTCGTGGCATTTTGACAGCCGGGCACATTGCAGTGATACTGCTGAACACTTCACAGGATTTCTCTTGTCAGCTTTGATTTAGGATTAGACATTATTGTCTTTTGTATTGACTTGGTCTCTGTTTCCTTTCATCGACATATCCTGTAGTGAAAATACATTCATACCAGAGTTTCCCATGGGAGTGAGAAAGGGTATATATATATATATAGAGAGAGAGAGAGAGAGAGAGAGAGAGAGAGAGAGAGAGAGAGAGAGGCAGCAAGTTTTGGTGTGAAGTCCATTGGTTCAGATTCTGACTCTTACTTACCAGCTATGTGAATTTGTGCAAATTATTTAACTTGAGCCTGCATTTTCTTATTTTTATAAAATTGGGAAAATCCTTACTTTTCAGACTGTTGACGCTTAGAAATGAGATGTTTAAAAAAATCATTTATTTGTCAGTAATTATTGAACACCTGGCAAGTGCTAGGACTGTGCTGTGTGCTAGGCATGGCTTTTGCCTTTAATGGACTGAACAATAATTATAGTACGTTACAACATCTATGAGGGAACTAGAGAGAGGTGCACAGGGAGCACACCCAGCTGAAACTGAGTATGTTAAGAAACATTTTCTGGCAGAGATACTTGAATGAGTAAGAACTGGGCAGCTCAAGAAGAACGAGGCATTCCAGGAGAGGGACTAGAATGTAAGATCATTGCCGCTAAAAACTGTAGGGAACTGTGGGTGGTCAGTGCATGTGCAAGGTGGGGGGAGGGTGGTATAGGACAGGTCCTATAAAAGAGTTTAGGATTCTGTCATGTTGGTATCAGGATAATTGCTGAATAATTTCAAAGGTGATTATAGATTTTTATTCTGGAAGTATTTATTTGGGTTAGATGGGGCTCACTATTGAAGGCAGAGAAAGAAAATGTTGAACCAGTTCCTGTGGGCCAGGCAGTTAACATAGACAAGTGAAGCATGCAGAGTATAAAGAAATAAAACAAAACTAGAAAAATGCATGCTTGTCTAAAGTGGACAGATGTTACTTAGCTCCAGGTGATTATTTTGTCATTTTTTTATGTTTTGTCAATGTGAAGATGTTGTCAGTTGATCTGATTATGTTTTCCCCAATAGAAGTCAGAAATTGATTTTTTTTTAAGATTTCATTTTTTTAAGCAATCTCTGTATCCAACCTGGGGCTCGAACCTGTGACCCTGCTATCAAAATTCGCAGCTATTCTCACTGAGCCACCCAGGCACCCCAGAAATTGATTTTGAATGATGTATCTCCACAGTGTGAAACATTGGAAACTAATTCAAAACACAAATTCAAACACGGTGGGGGGGGGGTGGCAAATGGAATATACCTGTGAGTAGGGATCATCCTGTTACCTGCCCTTTATACCTTCTTTCTTAACTAGGACATTTACAGCAGTCTAGGTGAGAAAGAATGAGAGACTGGGAAAAAATTGCAGTGAGATACAATAAAAAGGTGAACTGATGGTGATTTATTCAGGTTTATTGGTGGTAAGGAAGTGGCACTAATGAATGTTTGGGCATAAAATAAACTGGACTCTCCCAGAGATTCAGGGGGATTCATCCTTCCTGGTTTGCCCTGTGGAGGTTGAAAGAGGCAAGGAAACTGGTCATATCCAGCACGGATCCAAGATGCCTGGAGCAGCAGGGGTGTGGGGGACTCTGTTTACGTGTCCTAGGTTCCCTTTGCATCTGTTTGCTGTGCTCCCAGATCTCAGGATACTCCCTGGCTTTTTTCCCCTCTCCACTCTTTTCCTGATCTTTCTTCCCTTTGCATTGATTGCCCACGGTTTCTTCCCCCTCACAGTTTGACCTAAGGATGACTTTAGCGTACTCCACCCAGCCTTGTTCTATCTTGACAGCTTCAGCTCTTTGTCTTAATTCTGGAATTGCCCAAGTTTCCTAATTCAGATTCCTGAGACAGAGAGAAACTCATGGACCTCATTCCTTTTGTACCAAGTCAGATCATGCATTGCTGTCGGGATCGCAGACTGACTGCCCCTGGGTTGAGGAACCAAGTCTTTTTCAATCAGCTGTGTCTGGTTGCTGGTAGGATCTCATAGTCGGCTTGGCTTTGCCTTCTCAGCAGTGCATATAAGCAGAGCATTTTTAGTTAGAATGAACTGAGTGCCTGCAGAAATGGCAGCTAGTATTCAGATGTAGTGAGTGATGAATGTGGGGAGTCACAGTGGATCATGAATTCACTAAGATGAGAAAATATAAAGAGAAAAGTGGATTTGATTGGTAATTTGTGTGGTCAGTTTAATGAAGTTTCTACTATTAAAAACATAGTAATAGTAAGCTCAGACTTAGATAAATGTACAAGTGGGGCATACATACAGAATTAAAAACATATTATTAGAGCTTTAATATTTCATGATTTATAATCATATAATATGAAGCTTGCCTTAATCACTAAATAGTAAATATGAGTAAAGTTTGGAAAACGTTTATTGTAGGTGTACAGAAACAGCTAGTTTTTAATTTCTCTAATTTGTACTTTTCATTTAAACCTAAAACAATGCCTGCCCTTTGGATCCCAATAGATATCAAACACTGTACTAGATTCTTTCTCTTCATTGTCCTGGATAATGCTATGAATGGCTCTATGAGGTTTGTATTATTTTCTCAATTTTGTACCTGAGGAAACTTATGCACAGATAGGTGAGTTAGGCAGCATCAAATCAACAATAAATGCAGAGTTGAGATTAATTTGTCCACAGGACTGTCTGACATGACATTCTTTATGATTTTTAATTTGTGTAATAATGAAAATCCACTTGCATTTTCAGTTTTGGAATGTTTCTAGATGCATATAGTGTGGTGTCTATGATTTAGCTATTCGTAATTTCAGCAATTCCTATGTGTAAAAAGGAAATGACTTTTGAAAGGTTCATTGATGTACGTGCACTCTTCACATTCAGGCTAGGTCTGTTTGATGCCAGACAGCCTATTGAGAAAGTGGGAGATGTAGGCATTCAACATATGCTTTTTGTCTCTGGTGCCAGACATCGTACTTAGCTTCATTTTTTAACTGCGTTGACTACATATTTTGGCATTGTGTCGACACATCAGTGGAAAAGCCTCTATCAGCCCACAGATGGTTCCTTTTGGTGGCAGTTCTCTCGAATTCACTATCCATTGACAGCTTCTATGCAGAGAGGGTTCTGTTCCTAATCAATACATACACAGTTGAAAGATTATATTGTGATTTGAATGTGCCACTATATTTTAAATTTGTGGGATCTTGGTATATAACAGTATTTAAATAAGTAATTGAGTAAGTGAATGCAATTTTTAAAACCCATTTTGTGACCTTTTAGAGAAAGTATTTTAGGCCGTATACCATCGATACAACCATCACCTTTTAGAAGAATTATTTTTGTGCTTATGTAGCAATTAATCTTCACTCTCAGTACTGTCATTTAAATCTCTCTTATTATATTGATATTTTGAGAAGTGGCCTTTAAAAACGTACGGGAATGGTGAAACATTTTATCTCAAATTGGAAATTAAAATTGGTGGTTAGTTTGCAATAGGGAAATAAGGAAACATAATTGAGCCATTGAGCTAACGGTACTCTATGCCTTGACTCTGTTTATTCAGAGTCATTTGTTCTTTCATTCAGCAAATGATGTATTTATTCAGTTTTTACTATGTGCAGCTTTTTCTGTGTGTGTGTGTGATGTGAAGAACTGAAACCAAGAAGAATGAACATCATTTTACCAATACCCATAAACTTTGTCTTAAGGCAAGAACAAATGTATTATGAAAATATTTAGAGCTAAGACTTAATACCATATATTCCTAATCTTTGCTGTCTTTTGAAGCATGACATGTTCTCACATTTTTAGAGATTCAGCTTGAATTAGAGCAGGGTCAGTATTTTAGTTAGCATTCTTATTTCTTATATTATAAGAATTGGGGATGATTACTTAGATTGGGTGTTGGCCCCCTTTAAAAATGATAGCAAATGTACAAAGACCTGAAGAAAAATCATTTACAGAACTTAAAAAGCACATGAAATGAACTGTAGACACATTTAACATCCTCCCTCTCCCACGTAATAGAGAGTAAGCATGCTGTTTGTTATTTAGAGTGCTTACTTTCTATTGGATATGGCTTATTTTCAGCTTGCTATATAGTTTTTATTTTAACGTGCCATGGGGTTTATAGTCATAATGTGCATCATCATTCATTTTTCCAACATTGGAAAATGTTGATTGAATAGTTTCGCTGTGCACACCTCTATGAAGTTAATTGTGCAGAATTCAAGTAACTATGAACATTCTGATTTTAATAATAATTATGTGGGAAGGATTGAGAAGATACAACCAATAAAAGTTGAAAATAACACAGTTTAAGACAGGAAGTAAATTATAATGACTGAGTTTTACAGTATTTTAATAACTTGAGCATCATATAATTTTAAAATTTTTGCCACTTTAATTCTGATATGATTGTGTATAAATGTTCTTTAATTTTTATGAAAAATTGTGTTGTTTAAATCATTTGTGTCAATTCAGCAGTATTTCATCTCTGTTGTGTAGTATATGTTTTAAATGTTTATGTATTTATTTTGAGAGAAAGAGAAATAGAGACCTAGCAGGGGAGGAGCAGACAGAGAGAGGAAGACAGAAAATCCCAAACAGGGCTCTGCTATCGGCCCAGTGCCAACTTGGGGCTCAAACTCAAGAACTGTGAGATCATGACATGAGCCGAAATCAAGTCTGACACTCAACTAACTGAGCCATCCAGGTGCCCCTGTGTAGTATTTTTAAATGTTTCATTCTTCAACCTCTACATGATTTGAAATTCTCTTAAACAAAAATGACCAAAAACCAATTTAAATATTATTTTAAATATTATTTGATAAATGCTCATTTGTGTGTGTGTGTGTGTGTGTGTGTGTGTTTTGGTCATCTGAACTGTATGTAATATTGTGTGAGGCTTTAAAAATATATATAGTAAAATATTTTAATGACTTTATTAGCAAATTTAAACATCATAAAAAATTATAAAGAAAAAAGGATTTGAAATCCTGATATCAAGAAACTAATGTTTTCTTGGAACATCTCTCAGTGAATTTTTTAAAATTAAACAAAAACCTCGTTTTTATATATTTAAAAAACAAATAATATGTTAGACATTTTTTTAGTGTACATTAACATGTTAAGTGTATAATATCTAGCAAATTTTATAACCACATATTATATGGTTTCAGTTACTTAGGTGTGTGTTAGCTGGAAAAACGTCCCATGGTAACATGATACAAGAAAGGCTTTGGGGAAAAAATTTTTCTAGGAATCCACAATTTCGGTTCTTGGTCTAACTTGGAGTCTAGTTAGTTCATTTTTCTGGACCAAATTTCCTAATATCAGAAGTTAACAAATTAAATTGGGAGGAGGCAGGCCAGTAGCTATGCTGACTATAAACTTTGAAATAAAGTTAAGTCTACTACAGCAACATACTTTTTAACTTTAAAAATGTGCTTGCCTTTAGTATACTTTTTAATTCATTAACGTTTGTGATTTTGTTGCATAATACCACTTCTGCCGTGTGACAGGTGGTGGTTCTTAAGCATACAGCTATCTTCCTTGTGGCCTCATTTTCATTACATAGCCTTGTTTATTTTAGACCATGTGCACACCTCACTGACATTTCAGTAGGATGATAAAGTATTTTACCATAGTTCATTTTGCAAAGATTTTAATGTTTTCAGTAATATTAAGCCGGTTAAGAAACTTATCTACCACCTGATAAGAGGTGTTAGAATGTCATGGTGAGGTGTTACTATGCACTGTTGACCAGAGAAATAGAAATGTTATTGATTTATATTTTATGTATTTATTTTATTTTATATTTTATCGATTCTGTCAGTATCACTTGAAAAATGCCTTTTAACAGTTGTTATTGTTCTTTGTCAACAAACCCAAGAATGTGTTTGATTTAGACTTTGAACATTTTCTGTTACATGGTATTTTTCATAAAAGAATGAAGACCTAGTATTTTTGTCTTACACTTAACGTCTGTTTATGTACGGTTTTGTCATTATTGGTATAGCAGAAGGCAGCTTGTGAACAAAGAAATCCTACATTTATCCTGGATTTTTATTTCACCTGCCGAAGTTAAATCTCACAAAATTTGCAAATTGAGAGAAAATTAGTAATGTGTACTTATTATACCAGGTTATCAAGGAATTTAAAAAAAGGGGGAGGCTATAGTGGATGAGAGAGAAAAAACTTCAAGTTTTGAAAAGTTGATATTTTTTAGAATAGATTAACCATGTTTTTACATTATCCCTGTTGGTAATGCACCAAAAAAACCCAAAAAACAAAAACCATCAACTGACCCATAATGAGCCAACCCCTTTAGCAACTCTTGCTTCCCTTTTATTTACTCATTTTTTAACTTTGTTTTAGGCACCCAGTAGCTTCTGTCAGCTTTTTTTTTAATCTTCTTCTGGGCTTCACTACTCCTCTCTGACAGCCTCTAGGTAACTATTCTTTTCAAGTAATAAATAGATCTTGATTGAAAAGTAGTTTTACTTAGGTTTATTTGAACTTTAGGAGGGCAGGGATCATGTCTTTTGCCGGTATGATTCCCGGACCTCAGGAAAGTGCAAGGCACAACAGATATTTTTTAAATGAAATAAATATTTGGTGAATGAGTGAATGAACGAATGAATGAATTTCCAGGTAGATGACTATATTAACAGAACATGAGTCAGCCTTTTTTGTTTTTTCCTTTTCTTTTTCTTTTTCATTTTCTTTTTCTTCTCATTTTTTTTGGACTGGATTCACCTTTTATAAACTCTAGAGAAAGAATATCAATTTTTCATAGCACTTTTATTCTTTGACCAAGTAAGTATACCTATCACTTTCACAACTACTGATGTCTCCCACACAACCAGGACAGTGTATGACAAGGAGATTCTAAGTAAATATTTGTTGGAGGAATGAATAAATGAATGATCCCTTCTCTATTCACAGTATTGCAAAAAAAGAAAAAAACAAAAAAGGGACAGACCTTGTTGTGGGGGGAAAATTTCCATGAAACCAAATAATATAAAAATGATGTTTGTAAGTACTCAGTCACACACACCACACACACACACACACACACACACACACACACACACACAGCAAACACTGGAAGGCTGGAAATACGATTTTTAGTATCATGTTTATACTTTCTCATAGATAATATTCTGTACAGATTTTTATGAAGAGAAGGGGCTTCCATTTTATGGGAGTTTAACAGAGCAATTAATTTAGGTGATTTGTTTGTGATCAGCAGTTGGAGATAGCTGGTGTCAGAACAAGAATTAGAAATTGGTTAGTGTGATTCCCAGGCTGTTGAGCTTTGCCCTGCAGTAGGGTTGCTTCCTTTATGGTTTTAGGCCCTGTTCATTTGAACTGAGGATGGATAGCTCATGTCAATCTACATATTGTATTGCAAGCTTCTGAAGTATCCAAACCACAGTAACCATTGGATGTGACTTGGTAGTTGCTTGGTCATAGTATTTTCCTCTTGCCTCCTAAGTATTGCTTTATGCCCCAGGAGCCTGGGCTTTTAAATGATAGTCCCCGAAAGACTCTTCCCCTAGAAAGTGAGAGAATCATCTACAACCATGTTTGACCATGTTTTTCCTCCAGTCTTGCCACCCTCTCCCCGCAAGAATGTGCCAGTTAGCCCTAAACAACAGTGGCTCTCTCCAATGATGATTCCTAAGTTGCTCAGAGTGGATTGTAGTGAGCAGATGGAAAGATAGCAGATTGGGTGGGGTTGGGGGATTTCAGTCTCTTGCTGTTATTTATATTTGATTTAGTGTAAAATGAGATTTAATTGTTCATATTAGAGCCAATTAACAGGGAAACCCAAGAAACCTGGTATGGCGTATTGAGAGCCTGCTGTAGGATGAAGAAGAGTATGTTTTCTCACACAGAAAGATTGGTGGCTGAGTTATATACATTGTATATAAAATAAATAATGAAGTTGTCAGAAAAGATTAGAAGTTAATACATTTGACCCAAACTTATTAAATTATGTGTCACAAGTATTAAATTACCTCCATACTTGTGTAGTTCCTTAAACTGGGAATTAAATTGATTTGAATAGCAGTAGATATTTTATTTTTAAAGTATTTATAGAAACAGTGATAGAAAGTAATTGTAATTTTCTGATATAAGTAGCCATCTATTGTCGAGGAAGAGCTAAAAATGCTGGAATTAAATTTTTCTTCATTAGACATAACTAAAACTGAAAATATACATTTTCAGCATTTCAGGTCTTTTAATTTTATATTTAGTATGCACTTACTAACTGCAAGTATGGGTCAACGATGATATGGCAATAGTCATAAACATTCCAAAATACTAAGTTGTCACATATATTTCATGGCTTAATTCCATATATTCTTCTAAGAATAAGGTCCTCAGTGTGAGTTTCAAAACTATCAAGTATGAAGATTTTGTTGTATGCAAAATTAATTGCCAAATGGTGTGTCTGAAGGCAGCATATCTCTTGGCAAATGTGTACATATTTAGTCAGGACCTCCTTTTGATTTGGAAGAAATTGAGTGTGTTTCCCATAGCACTGAGACAGTGTATAGAAAAAATCTTTTTCCTTTTTCTCCAAATAGCAGTCATTGACATAGGTACCATATTGCACAAGAGAATTAATCAGCAAATGGCTTAACAAGATTAAAATTATGTGTATATATTGGGGCATCTGGGTGGCTCAGTCAGTTAAGCCTCTGGCTCTTGACTTCAGCTCAGGTCATGATTTCACAGTTTGTGGGTTCGAGTCTCGCATTGGGCTCTGCACTGGCAGTGCGGAGCCTGCTTGGGATTCTGTCTGTCTCTCCCTCTCTCTCTGCCCCTTCCCACTGTGTGTGCTCTGTCTCTCTCTCAAAATAAATAAACTTAAAAAAAGTTTCAAAAAAAATTATATACATTAAATGATTACTACATGGTTTCTATGTAATTTGTCAGCCTCATTTGCATTTTTTAATATGAAAGTTTCAGTTACTCTAAATATACAGTGAAGTAAAATTAGATTTTCTCGTCTTCTTGGATTTGATTGTCCATTTTACTTTATTTCTAAAGCTTGTGAAAACTCCCATATACTGCTTTGCAGGTGGTAGATTCCTTCATATGTGTTAGCATCTCTACCCTTTTTCTGTATTTACTATTTTCTCTAAACAAACAGGCTAAACTATTTTAAAGGGATAATTAAGTTAACATGCTCCATTGTATTTCAGTGTTCCATATGTTTTCCAAAACTGTAACCTCATTTTTTCCAAAATTTAATTTAGTTTTAATTGGTAGACAAATCCAGTTTTGAAGCACTGGCCAACATTGTTTTCAGTTACTTGCATGCCGTCTTTCACTTCTGACTTACTAGCTAAATAAGATATTGAAATTTTAAGAGCTGGTGAGCAAGCCATATCTGATTCCCTAATTAGACTTTACTGATACAAAGATACATGTGAAGTATTAAAACTGGAAACATTTTAGTAGCGTTACTACATTGTAGCTATCGGGTTTTTATCACTTTTATTTGGGGATATGGAATGTTCACATGGTATCTTACTTACATGATTATAATTTCTTCAACTTTCCCTACTTTCTTCCAATATGAAGAGATCACTTTCCTCTGAGCACCACAGATTAAGAGCTACCTGTTCTAGCAAGTAATCTCTAATTCTTCCTAGTTTCTTATATTTCCTCAAATGTGGGATTGGTAGTTTTCGCTACTAGTTTCAAGCCAGTAGTTTGTTTCTTCTAAGAAACACCCATGGAAGTGAAGTGACCTTTATAAAGTAACCTTTGTTGTGTGCCCCACAGAGAGTACTGAGAACAGAACTCCAGGGAGACAGTTCATCACCCTAAAGGGAGGGAGAAAGGTTTACATCACAACTTTCCATGAAAACTTAATTATTTTAAGGGGCATTGAAAATTTTGCTCAAAATAATTTTATTTAAAATGTTCTGTATAGATTGTGAAATTCAAAAAGAAACAATTGGTATTTGTTTAAAATTCAGAAAGATAAAAGTGATACCACTTTTGGAATAAGGAAAGAACATTATTTACTGGGCATTTTTTTTTTTTTTTTTTTTTGCCAAAGATTTTTTTATGCTAATGGTCATAAATAGTGGATCTTATTCTCTAGACTAAGTAGGTTAGGAAAAAAAGGGCCTAAAAATATTTTGATAATTTAGTGCCCAAGATCACATAGTTTCTAAGTTAGTATACCTGGAGTCAGATCCAGGCTTTGCTCCAGAGTCCGTGTCCTTACAGTTAAGGCATTCTGAGCTTAGAGGAAGAGGGAAGAAATGTTAACATTTCATACCCTTGTCGTCTTTCTGTTTCTGGAACATGCCAGGCTTTTTCTTATGCCTGGAACTCATTCCTCGGCTTGTCACATCACTGATTTTTTTCTCATCCTTTAGGTCTTGGCTCTAATTAATGTCAACCCCAGAGAGGGTTTTCATAACAATCTTATGGAAAGCACCTCCCAAATTACATCATCCTATTTATTTTCTTGTTTAACAGTTGTAGTATCTGTAAATACTTTCATTTGTATGTCTCTTCCACTGTAAGTTCTATGAAGACAGGGACCTGTCATTTTCCCTTTTGTTTCTTCAAGTTTTATCTCACATAACAGTACTTGGCACATATTAGCATATTTAGTAGTTATTGGTTCAGTGAACAAGTACAACTTTTTATGTATTTGGTTCCCTTTTAAATATATAGAGATAAGCAAGTACTATTTCCTCAGATTTTTTAAAAGAAATAATTAAAATTGCATTTCAGTTTTAATTGTTAGTTGTTACTGTGGTAGTCAAAAGTTATTTGAAAGAAATAAGTTACATGTAAATTTCCATGAAAATTACTAGAAATCCCTATTGAAACTGTGCTTTCCCAGTATAAGACATTTTGTAAGATTGCATTTATTTCCCACACAAGATCCTTTTCTGCAGGCATATTTTAATTATTGAGTTATTAACTTGATTGTATATCTTACACAAAAGAAAGTAATCTTTCACTGATATTTGAGATTTATGTGTTTCAGTTTTTGCATGAAATAGATACTGTCAAGACCTTGTGTTTAGCATCAGAATCTTACACAAGTCTTAACAAACAGTAACCAAAAGTGAGCTCAAAATACAGAATCCTAAGTGGCAGGTAAATGCTTTCATCGCTAGAATATAAATTGCTATCTTTGGTTACAAAAAGAATTTAACATTGGGGCACCTGGGTGGCTCAGTCGGTTAAGCGTCCGACTTCGGCTCGGGTCATGATCTCGTGGTTTGTGGGTTCCAGCCCCACGTCGGGTTCTGTGCTGACAGCTCAGAGCCTGGAGCCTGCTTCGGATTCTGTGTCTCCTTCTCTGTCTGTTCCTCCCTTGCTCACTCTCTGTCTTTCTCTCAAAAATAAATAAAGATTAAAAAAATTAAAAACAAACGAAAAGAATTTAACATCTATGTTATATAGCATAGTGATTACTTTTTAAACTATGGAGAGCAGGGAAAAAAACTCCACTAATTTAAGTAGTTTTTCTTAAGTAAAGTAGGAATGATTCCTTTCTAGTCCAATTAATTGGACAGGATAGAGGGGAGAAAATTAACTTGGTAAAGAATTTCTAGTGATATTCTAGTAGCCACTTGATTCTGCTATAAAAGTTACGGTATTTTCATATCTCAAAGTTCTTATGCATCTTACTTGATTTTGGCAGTAAGCTACTATTACGATTTGTGTTTGTTGACTACTGCCATCTCAGTGTTTTGAAATGCCTACTTTCCAAAAATAACAAAACATAGTTTGGATATGATAGTGTTTTGTGATACTAGTGGACAAGGTAGTGTTGTTGCTAAGCCCTATGGGAAGAGGGGAGTGCTGTGTAGAGTGGCTATAAAAACAAAGCAGACTGCTTCCCTGGAGTGTTCTGACTTCTTTTGTTATGTGCACATGGGCCTGTGCCATGTAGCTCTTTTTAGATATGATTCAGAAAGTCAGAGAGTAGGAGGTAGTCTGCTGATCTACAAGGGAGAAAACAAAATTGAGGCTGGTGAGTGCGTTTTGTATTTAATTCTCTACTTGAAAGTAACTAGTTAAATAATGTGTAAAACAATATTGGATTAGGTGAGTGAGTTTTGTATTTAATTCTGTACTTGAAAGTAACTAGTTAAATAACGTGTAAAACAATATTTGATTATCTACAGATAAATTCTTATCCACAGACATTAGAAAAAAAGCCATGCTCTTACACTGCTTCTTCTTACTTGGGATTGCTAATAAATTAAGTACTTAAATGAAATACAGTTATAAAGGAAAACCAAATACTTAATTGCAGAGTCAAGAATAAGTAATATTTTAAAAACTTTTAATTCCTATGATATTTGCACTTCATTTGAGTATCAGGAATTAACTTATGCATCTGTGAGGAACTTAGACTGTATTTCATTGTTCTATTTTTGATTGTTCTTTTTATGTTCTGTGACAACTCTACCTTCTAGAGTTATGGTGAGATATAGGCTTCAGTGGCTCTTAAAATTTTGGAGCTTGTAGACTCCCTGGAGAATCTGATAAAAGCTACGCAATAACTCCCAGGTACATATGAAGGTTCATACAGACACCAAGTCTTACACCCTTAGGATCTATTTAATTATAAACCTCCACTTTGGATAGATCGTGTGTGTGTGTGTGTGTGTGTGTGTGTGTGTGTGTGTGAGTGTGTGAGTGAGTGTGTGATACACAAATTTTGCTGATTTTTTTCTTTTTCACTTTAAGGGTTTTTTTCATAATATCCATCTTTGCCATTGCTGTATCCCAGACGCTGGTGGTACTGTTGAAGAAAAAACAGACAAGGTTTAACTTACATTTAGTTAAAATCTGGGGGAGACATGCATTAACTAAATAAATTATAAATGGGGGGTTCTAAAATGATGGCTTCTTGGTGTAGTGGCCACATTCATCCTTTCCACCCCCAATTCCCCATTCTTTCTCCATTTATTCTCCACAGGTCAGCAAAAGTGAGCTCTGTAAAATATAAATTGGGTCACTTTCTTTTCCTGTTAAAAACTCTTTGGTGGTCTCAATTGGTGTAAACCCCAAGTGATCTAACTTAGGATTTTCTCTCCAGCTTTCCATGGAATCACACTTGGACAGGCTCCCTGGCCTTCAGGCTTACTAGTCTTATTTTAGTTCCTGTAAACATCTGAAGGTCTTTACACCTGTAGCTTCTTTGCCCAGAATTATTTTCCTCTCCCCAACTCACAATTACTTCTTTTATCCTTTTTAGATTAAAATTTGCATGTTCTTGTCTTAGACAAAACCTGCCCAATCAAAACATCCTCTTCTCCCACAACTTCCAGACATACAGCACTTTAATTCCTTACCTATTTCTTTATTAGTACCTACTATGGCATGAATGTGTGTGTTGATTTTACATTTTGGGGGGAGAGGTGGGCACCTATTATTTGCACTAATTTTGGCTCCATGTAGCTGGTAATCCTATCTTTGTTTTAGCCAGCTCCTTGCACAGTGTATGCTGTCATCCTTCAATAAATAAAAAGAAGAGTTGGAGTGTAGGTCCAAATACTTGACCAAATTAGGGGAGTCAAGTTATTCTTGTGTGGAGAACTGAAAGGTGCTTGTACATTTGACTAATTGAAGTAAAATGTAGTGTCTGAGCTCAGAGATCTTGTGTTCAAACCAGGTGGGATCCTGTGGCCTATGTTTAGGAATTTCATCTTTATATTAAGAGCTGATAGTAACCAGGAGCTTGGCCTGATGAGATTGGTTGAGTTTGAAAGGTCACAGTTGCTATGAGGAGAAAGGATTGTGAAGTGGGGAGAGAGGAACTAAAACATATGGCAGGGAGATTTGAAAAGATGTTGTGACAGCATTGGAATCAAAGATCAGTAGGTGGCTTATCTTGCTAAAAGTAGAAACATGGTGGGGTGGGGGGGGGGTGCCAGGGTGGCTCATTCGGTGAAGTGTCTGACTGTTGACTTCAGCTCAGGTCGTGATCTCACAGTTTGTGGGTTCATGGGTTCGAGCCCCACACTGGGCTCTGTGCTGATGGTGTGGACCCTACTTGGGATTCTGTCTCTCTCTCTCTGCCCGTCCTCTGCTCTTTCTCTCTCTCTCTCAAAATAAATAAATAAACTTTAAAAAGTAAGTAAATAAAAGTAGAGACAAAGGGAAATGTATTAGAAGGATACATTAAAATCAGCCAGACTTGGAGATGTCTGGTGTCATGGACGACTCCTGGGTTTCTGGATGGTATAACCAGCTATTGACCAAGAAAAGGAACATATTGTGTCCAGTTACAGTTACAAATACATTTCTTGGTTTTTTTCGCCAGTCTCTTTTTGTCTTTCATTTTCATCTTCCAAGTGTTTTCCACTGTTTTCAAAGGCTATAGGCATAGAAAAATTGGCCACCCTTGCTATTAATAATAGATCACTGTGTATAATGACTTCCAACCATGCTAAATGTACTTGAGTTAACATATAAAAATATTAGAATAGAAAATTACTGGGGCTCCTGGTGGCGCAGTTGGTTAAACATCCAACTTCAGCTCAGGGGTCATGATCTCACGGTCCGTGGGTTCAGGCCCCCCGTTGGGCTCTGTGCTGACAGCTCAGAGCCTGGAGCCTGTTTGGGATTCTATGTCTCCCTCTCTTTCTGCCCCTTCCCCCGCCCTCAAAAATAAGTAAACATTAAAAAAATAAATAAAAAAATTACTATAAAACTATATAGGTAT
Source organism: Herpailurus yagouaroundi (assembly GCF_014898765.1). Taxonomy (NCBI): domain Eukaryota; kingdom Metazoa; phylum Chordata; class Mammalia; order Carnivora; family Felidae; genus Herpailurus; species Herpailurus yagouaroundi. Next base: position 69,269,038 of record NW_024412388.1, read on the forward strand.
ATTTTGAATACTTTATTCTCTTAATAATTTACAAGGAAGTATAATTTCTCACTGATGTGTAGAGAAGAATGATGAATGTCAGTCAAATTGATCATCAAAGCCATTGACTTATTAAAAGTTTATGAAATGTAAAATATAATTGGTGACTTCTTAAAATTGGATAAGATACATTAAATGTTCAGATCATACTGTCTGTTCATTTAGGTTGACATGTTAGCCTTTTTAATTTAAGGGAGATTTAAATGCAGTCTTCACGAGGTCAGATTTAATTTTGAATTCTTTTGTATTTACTTATTTAGTGTTTATATCTCCATGTGACATTTGTTAGTCATTTGAGCTGCATTGTCAAATATAATGGCTACATATCTTGAAAACTGTAGTGTTGCACCATGTCAAAGCTGAACAAGGAGGAAATGCACATTTTCCTGTATGAAGCAACAATAAAAAATTAGTAACGCTCGTTATGAGAGTTGTATGAAATTAGAGACTTGGCTTGTGCCACAAAATTATTCAGAGTGAATTTCATACACATTGGGTATCTGTGCCTAAAACTTTTTGTACATATTCATGAGTTTTTATAAAAGAAGAATAAAATGTGGTGAATTTATTAAAAATACATTTTTTGATAACCTAACATTTAGTGAAGCTTATGACTTGTATAAAACTTTTTTAAAGTTCTAATTATCTAAATTAGAATAGATTCCTTAGATCTTATTAGTACATCTACTCAGTCTAAAAACAAGGAATAACCAGTGTTTTTTTTATTTGTATTTGAGATGCTCTAATAAGTAAATACTCCTGTTTATCCTTTCTTAAAACATCTTGGTATATTAACAAAGCAAGACTTTATACAGTAACATTTCTAATTGCAAGAATCAGTTTTCAAGTAAAACAGAAGTTGATATATGGGGACTTACCAATTTCAAATAATAGCTTCATATTTTGGAAAGTGTCTAGGATTATAATCAGGTTAAATGAAATTATTTTCAAGATATAGGAATATAAACTACATTTTAAGTTGACAGAACAACTAGTCCTAATGAAAGCATTTTTACGTTTATTTGCAGGCAGAATGTTATGAAATGATGAAGGTTCTGATTTTTATCAGTGTTATACTGTCAGAAATTGTTTCTATTTGTACTTAATTCATTTCCATGTTAGCATAGTTAAAATAACCAAAAGCATATTTTTTAAGTTTTTCATTTTTCTGCTCATGAATATTTTTACATTTATGTTGGTTGGTACTTACTTATATAAAACTACTTTTTAAAACGCTTTGTTCCATTTTACCTAAAGTTATTACCTAGTGAAAGCATTGGTAAATGATAATCTTTTCTGCCTCTTTTGGAGACAATATTTTTATTGTCTTGTTCTGAAATGTATAACATAAATATAAATGACTGTTATTGGTTGAAAATGAAAAATAAAACTGTACGTTTCTTTTAAAGTTTATTTATTTTTTGAGAGAGAGAGAGAAAGAGCATGAGCCAGGGAGGGGTAGAGAGAGAGCATCCCCAAGTAAGCACCATACCATCATCATGGAACCTGATGTGGAGCTTGAACTTGTGAACTTTGAGATCATGACCTGAGCCAAAATCAAGACCTGGGCGCTTAACTGACTGAGTTACCTGGGTGCCTCTAACACTTTACTTTTCAAGTCTTAATATTAGTGTTTTAATAAATCTTACTTCATTTATCATATTTTAAGTATTAATTTGTCACTAGACACTGATAGCCAGAGAGATTAAAATTACTTAGAGATTAAATTTAGCATTTTTTTAAAAAGATGAATATGTAGATTGGTTTGTTCCGTACCTATTCTGTAATCTCAAGGAAATGCACGAGGCCACAGTAGTAATGAAAAACAGAATTAAGTCCGGCCATAACATTCTGAGTTGTGAGTTTTCATGGATATGCAAAGTTCCTTAGAAGTCTTGACTTTAGTCTGAAAAACTACAAGTAGAATCATCTCCCCTACCTCAAAGGATTCTTAACCAATTTTTATAATGTGGTTTAAATCTTCCATGTTTTTATTGTGAAGGCACTTGTAATGCTCATGATTTGAATGTTCTCTGTAACCTTTTTGTGTTGACTTACTCTTCTCACAAAGACTTATTTATTCACCCTCTTAAGTATAGGAGTTGAGTGACTTTTGTGTTTCAGTGTTTTTTTTTGTTTTTCACTTTTTAAAAAAATTTTATTTATTTTGAGAGAGCGAGCAGGGGAAGGGCAGAATGAGAGAATCCCAATCTAAGAGTGCAGAGCCCGACGTGGGGCTAGAACTCACAAACTGTGAGGTCACGATCTGAACTCAAACCAAGAGTCGGATGCTTATCCCACTGAGCCACCCAGGGGCCCCTTGACTTTTATGTTTCAGTCTGGCTCTTCTAATACTCATGTCAGATTAAGTAGAAGGTGACATATGTCCTTAGAAATTAGAGAATTTTGTACATTTATTTCTGAAAAATCATTGCCAGTAGATGACACAAAGACATTTTTATAGGGATGCCTGGGTGGCTCAGTTGGTTAAGTGTCCTACTTCGACTTGGGTCCTCAAGGCTTGTGAGTTAGAGCCCCGCATTAGGCTCTGCTCTCAGCATGGAGCCTGTTTCAAATCCTCTGTCTTCCCCTCTCTCTGCCCCTTCCGCACTCATTCTCTCTCTCTCTTTCTCTCGCTCTTTCAAAAATAAACATTTGGAAAAAAAATATTTTTATGAACATCTATGTAGACATACTCTGTTTATCTTAGGGCTAGCACATAGCCAATATAATCATGATTTTCCTATTGTGATAGTGTTAAAAATTTTTTTTAATGTTTATTTATTTTTGAGAGAGACGGCGTGAGTTAGGGGATGGGGAGAGAGAGAGAGAGAAACACAGAATCCAAAACAGGCTCCAGCTCAGAGCTCTGTGCACAGAGTCTGATGTGAGGCTCGAACTCCTGAACCATGAGATCATGACATCAGCCAAAGTCGGAGAGTTAACCAATTGAGCCACCCAGGCACTCCTAAAAATGTTTTCTAATGTTCGTCAGTAAAAAGGAGTGCTGATGGGGCACCGAAGCATGACTGGCTCAGGTCATGATCTCACTGTTTCTGAGTTCAAGCCCCACATCATGCTCTGTACTGACAACTCAGAGCCTGGAGCCTGCTTCAGACTCTGTGTCTCCCTCTCTCTCTGCTCCTTCCCCACTCATGCTCTGTCTCTGTCTCTCAAAAATAAACATTAAAATTTTTTTTAAAAAGGAATGCTGGCAAGTCTATAGAGTGCAAAAATAAACAAAATAAAATAAGACTATCAGAAACACTTATAGTTTCTTACTAGATCATTTTGTCAGCTCTGTTAGCTTAAATGCTTCACTCTTTGGAGAACATGCAGGATTAAAATGAGCAAATTTATGGTATGAAGCCAGAATGTGGAATGTAGATTAAAATAAGAACAAACTAAGTACTATGTTTATTCTGTATTACTGAATCTTGTAGAGAAAATGATGAAGTTAAAGCTCAAGTTTATTTTTAATTCAGGGTCTTGACTGAAATGTAAAGGCATTTTAAGCCACCTACCTATTTCAAAGATGGTATGGATAGACCACCTGCTGTTAACACGCTGTAAGGAAAATGGAGGGATGTAAATGAGTTTTGGTGATTTGCCTGCCTCTGAATATAAATGAAGCTGAAAATCTTCAGTCCTATGCTCTTAATAGTGAACTACTAGAGTGTTCAAATCTTTGTGCAAGAGTGAAGGCTGTTATAAGGGATTAACATTAGCTTCTTTTAATTTTTTTTTTATTATGTGAATACTTTTTAACACTGGATAACCAAATATAATTCAGTTGTAATACTTTTAACATGTCTTTAAATGCGGTATTTTGTGAAGGTGCTTTGACATATCCTGACTAAAATGTAGGAAAACCCATTTTATTTTAATTCCATAAATGATACATCAGAGTAATGGCTGACAATGGGAGAAAACGGAGTAGCCTTTACAAGGTATACAAAGTCAGCCTGGCTAAGGTAAGTCAAATTATTTTTAGAATTCAGATGCCTTCCACATGAGACAAGACTGATAAAATTTTCTGAGTATATTAGATGGCAAGAGCCTGGAGATTTTTTGAAAACTTGGATGGTATATTCTGTGAACAGATTTGTAATGTTTGAGTAGAGAATGAGGGAACTTGACATCATCACATGATTCTTCATTTTCCCCCAATGTGTAAATAACCTCTTACCAGTGAACACATCCAAAGTGCTGGTGTTGCTGGAAAGAATTTCAGCTTTGTTTGCGTTGATAAAGTTTACTGTAGGCTCACGTTCCTTCTGATGGTTGTATATTAAAATGAGAAAAATGTACAAAACCGTCTAATTTTAGATGCAGGTAAAAAGGTGGAATAGTGAGAAATTGTATTTGTGCATAATTAAGTCTAGATTTCTGTGTGACATTTATGTGGCTTTATCCTAAGAATGCATAAAGAGTTTCCTAGATCTTTTCCCACTCATAAACTTTCAGAACCACAAAATCATGATTCATTTTGGATGAGTGTCTGCTCCAGCATGCCCTCTTTATGCTCATCCATGGCTTGGAAAACTTGCCATCCCACTTTTTCTGCCTGCCTCTCTTTAGAAACAGCTTAATTGCATGAGATTGTCATAATGTAGCTTTAAGCCCTTCTGAAGATCATAGGTCAAGCTGCAAATTAAAGGTGAGCCTTGCTTTATAGTGTCAATTATACCTTTTGGATCACTGGTGGAATATTGATCAAACATTTTAGTAATAAGTTTCAGTCTAGATTAATTTATATATTGTGTAAAGTTCATTAAAAGTAACAATCAATATGGAATGAAATTGTGAAACTTTTGATCTTGAAGGTCCCTGCCTTCCTTATTTACTACCCTTAATGGAATTAGTCATAAATGAAATTTTTACTGAAATTTAAAATAAAAGAACTGTAGGATTATAGCATCAAGTTTTCCAAAAGTGTTCCTGCAGTTGCTGCTTTCCAGATCTTGAACTCATTGTAAAACAGCAGACGAGCAACATCTTAGTATTTATTCATATGTGCTTGTAAATATTATTTTGTAATTAAGTCTGCCTTTTATACCACTGTCATGTAAACTTAAAGGAAAGAGGATTTATGGCAAAGTCATTTGCTTTTGTGATAGAGCTTTTTGGTTTTTGAAATCAGGAAAAATGTTTGATTTGCTCAATGAGCAAAAAACTTTTTTTGTACAAGTCTTGATTTGCTCATGCTACCAAAAGAAAAATACCTAGCTTGCTTATGTTCTAAACTCTTAATTCTATAGGTTGCACATCCTTTCTTCCCAAAATCCCTGCAGCAAGTGACCTTGTCAAACAAAAGTGGGGAATAATGGGAGGCAGCCCAGGGACAGTGGCTCATTTACAAGCAGCTGTTTGCTACTGTCAGAACAAAGGCAAATCAGAGTTGCATTAAAGGGATATGACAGGCAGAGTGAACAACTGTCCACCTGCCAGCCCACTTCCCTAATAATACTTACCTTTTACTTCTTCGTTGAAAAACTGACTGGCTCGAGTAGTTATTCCTAAGGGAATGGAGTGAAAATGGGTAAGAAAATAAAGATCCATTTCTATAATTTCAAAAAATAAAGAATTACGGAGTTAGATTTATTAAAGCACCTGTATAACGCTTTTGAATGACAGAAACATTACGAATATACATTCCATAGACTTTTAATTGCACCGTTCCTTGTTACTTAGGATTTGAACTATGATGTATTTGTATCTATTAATATTGTACCATGTTGTGATTAAATTCTTGATGCACTTTTATAAATTTAACAACAGTTAAATCTTATTCTTTAAAAGAGTAATTGAGCACAGCACCCTTGAGCACAGCACCCTTCTTACTATGTGCACATGGAAAAAGATTTGCCTTTTATTTGCATTCTGATATAAACTCTCCCTTTTGGTGATTGTTTTTGGAGGGGGACTTTAGGTTTATTGTGACGTATGTGCTGATGTGAAATGGAGAGCATTGCCTGTATCTGGCATTTGCATTTTTTAAATATTGCTTTTAAAATGTTCTAGAGCTGTACATTTTCTTCTACCCTGCCTCTTTAATGCACAGTTGGTAATATGTCCTTCACTTGAACTTTTCCCCCATAAATCAATTATGCATTTGCAATAGTAGTTCAACTTCTTAAAGTGCATAAAGGAGAATACTGTATATCAAGTGCTTATGAAATAAGTATTCATTTGAATAAGAATCTAGACCTTGAAAATCTTCACATTTTTTGTGTCTTTCACTGAACAGTGTAGGTAGTTTAGAAAGTTGACATTTTCGAAAAGTTAGCATATTTGAGCTAATTTTTTTTTTAAATTTTTTTTTTCGACGTTTATTTATTTTTGGGACAGAGAGAGACAGAGCATGAACGGGGGAGGGGCAGAGAGAGAGGGAGACACAGAATCAGAAACAGGCTCCAGGCTCTGAGCCATCAGCCCAGAGCCTGACGCGGGGCTCGAACTCACGGACCGCGAGATCGTGACCTGGCTGAAGTCGGACGCTTAACCGACTGCGCCACCCAGGCGCCCCTGAGCTAATTTTTTAAATATGTGAAGCTAAACTATCAAAATGCTTCTCACATACGACTTTATGTGATATAAAGTCATTCAAAAATATAAAAAGTTTTTAATGCCTGGCCAAGAGAGGAATTCACATTTGTTTTACCATATGCTTTGAATATGATCTTCAGGTATTTTTTAAAGCAGATACTGGTCTTTTTTTTTTTTTTTTTTTCATTTTACTCCTGTCAAAACTTTGTATGCATTCTACCATGAAATCATATTTAAGAATCCCAACATTTGTTAATGCTGTACCTTTGTTACATTGTGTTCCATTATTTCCTGTAAAGCTCTTAATGATACTGAAATGGACATGTGACCTTTTGCACTTACTCAGATGTGCTATAAAAATTACTTTTTTCCATTGATTCTATTACACCATTTTGGACCACGAGAGAAATCCTTGATTTACATTTAACAGAACTTTTCATTTAATAACAAGTAGAGTTCCCTGACTAGCAATAAATGCTTATTTGACTTGAATAACTTCAGTTAAAGACTATAGAATTTAAAAAAGACTTTGGAGAAAATTTAATTCAACCCCTTTGTTTTCTAGAGGAATATTTTATGACGATGTTCGTTCAGGATAACATAGTAAGTTAGTGGTAGACTCAAGGTAGCAGTCTCAAATTGAGAGAAAAGTTCTTGACTTTCCTTGTTATTCCCTCCCTGCCTTTGGTTTTTACACTGCTAAAAACTTCCCACATTCCATCTACTGATGGAAGCTCAGCTTCAAAAATTCAGCATCGTTTCTAAGCTGTGGACTGGTATGGGTTATGTATCAGCAAGTCAGTCTCTTAGGTCGTCGAATTGAAAGTAGAATTAATTCCTTTTCTGAAACAAGATTCCCTGATTCATCTTAACGACTCCTGCTCAACCCCTCATTTGAAAATATTGAGACTTAATTCCTATTCCTGTCTCCCTAATCACTTTTTTTTTTTTTTTGGTTTAGTTTGGTTTGGTTTTGAGTGCCAGTGAAGTAGCAACATTTTGTTGTAATAGATATTCTCATTCTAAGATGACATAAAGTGGATTCTCAGGATTGACTTTCAAACTAAAAAGTGTTTGCCTTTGTCTCTGTGCATCAAAATTTATCGCTGTAATTGACATGACTAAGGTGACATGACACAGTGCTGAAGAGCATAGCATGGTTGAGTGTGAATATCAGCCTTTCAGTTTTAAACAGGAGTGCTCTCCTGTTCATTACCTTGGGCTGCTTACTTAACCTCTTTCTGTCTGGTTTTGCTTATCTTTAAATGAGGATTATTACCATACTGTTAGGAGGATTAAAGAAATTCATATTTGTAAAGCACTAAGACATTTTATTTAAAAAAAAAACTTGGTATTTTGGGGAAAGAAGTTAGAGATAGATCTTAAAAGAAATTTTGCTGGCTCAAATAGATAGCTATTTGCGTAAATAGATTAACTATAGGGATACCTTGCCCTTAGAAGTTATTGAGAGTGGCTTAGCTGCTTAATAGCAATCAAAATCATTTGAAATGCTTACCAGGTGTTAATCGTGAGTCGGGCTTGACAAGGCAATTAAATTGTGTGTGGAAGAAAGAAAAATCTCTGTAAATCATGTTTACAGATGTAAAAAACAGACTATGAGGGAGTAGTTATAAAAATCTATACTTTTCCATTTGTTTTACTATATTAGAATATTACGTAGTTTGAATAAGCATTTACAGTTCCTGGTCGTAACTTGTACTACAATATAGAGGGTGGTTTGTTCTCCTCTGATATGCTTCCCTAGAGATTCAGGGAATCCATAGTTGTCCAAGTGAGCAAATCTCTTGTTTAAAGCCCACACCTTAGGCACAGGAAGCCTTATCTATATATGGTGGCCCACTTACTTTGCTGCTCTTCCCTAACATAACCTAATATGATTCAGTTTCTCATTAAGTATATATCTTATATACTTGTACAGGCCCCACATTATACATACATAGAAATTACTATAATAGAAATCAGAAATCTAGATATTAATTGATTTGACATTCTTACATTTATAAATAAAGTATTTTTAAAAATTTCTTAATGTTTACTTTTGAGAGAGAGAGAGAGAGAGCAAGTATGAGCAGGGGTGGGGCAGAGAGAGAGGGGGACAGAGAATCCGAAGCAGGCTCTGCGCTGACAGCAGAGAAACCCCATGCAGGGCTCGAACTCCCGAACTGTGAGATCGGGACCTGAGGCACAGCTGGTCACTTAACCAACTGAACCATCCAGGTGCCCCTAAATAAACAAGTATTGAACTCGGGGTGCCTGGGTGGCTCAGTAGGTCAAGCATCCAACTTCAGCTCAGGTCATGATCTCACGGTCTGTGAGTTCAAGCCCCACATTGGGCTCCGTGCTGACAGCCTAGGGCCTGCTTTGGATTCTGTGTCTTCCTCTCTCTGCCCCTCCCCCACTCACACCTCTGTCTCTTTCTCTCAGAAGTAAATAAGCATTAAAAAAAAGTATTAAACTTTATCTCACTCATTGAATACTGATGACATAAATTTTTGGAAAATGTTTCAAAATACATGAAAATAGAGCAGTGAATGAAATTTAAGTTACTATGTGTATGTTTTTAAAATTGTATTTGGACGATATTTATGTTGGGGACATAACCTAACTATGTATGAATAGATGGTGAAGAAATCACATAAGAAGAAATGATAGGAAGTTTGATTTTTTGTTGTTTGTTTTGTAAATATATTCTTGACTTAGAATAAAAAATAGATTTTAAAAGATTTTTTTATATTTTTAAAGCATGCATTTAAAAATTACTGTGTTTGGAAATTAAGTAATTAACGAAAAATGCTTTTTCCATGGCATTGAATCAATCTGTTGGTTTCACACTGCTTTTTCTGTATTTCTTTCATTTAATGGTCTCCTTCTCACAGCATAGCATATTTATTCATTGCTTTGCCTGAATAATACTAACACCCTAGCAGATGGTCACTTCCCAATGAGTTTGTCTCCAAAAAAGAAATTAAAATATTGTAATACCAGAGAGAAATGTTGTAATGTGTCCCTTTTAAATTAATAGGTTATTCTTTCCAACTGTAATTATGAAATAGCTCAATATCACGTAAAAGGCTAAAAATTAAGAGTAAATGGCCTTATGGGAAACTTGAAATAAATACAAGCCTATGTGGTTTATAGTTTATAGTTTATAGATTCTTAAAGATACTAGGAAGTATTTTCTTAAAAAGGTAACATGTTCGGGGCGCCTGGGTGGCGCAGTCGGTTAAGCGTCCGACTTCAGCCAGGTCATGATCTCGCGGTCCGTGAGTTCGAGCCCCGCGTCGGGCTCTGGGCTGATGGCTCAGAGCCTGGAGCCTGTTTCTGATTCTGTGTCTCCCTCTCTCTCTGCCCCTCCCCCGTTCATGCTCTGTCTCTCTCTGTCCCAAAAATAAATAAACGTCGAAAAAAAAAATTAAAAAAAAAAATAAATAAAAAAGGTAACATGTTCTATGCTATAATTGATCCATATAAAAAGTTAGCAGTTTTAAAATGTAAAGACACATTCTGAAAGAAGATACTTCCCCTAAAACTATTTAATTAAATTTATTAGCCTAACAATGAAATTAAATATGAAAATAATTTTTGTGTTTCTTCCTTTTACTCATATCTGGACCCCTTCAGGGAATGATCTGTATCTCTGATTGGTTTTGAGACTATTGAATTATTTACAAATCTAGGACCAGACTGTGAGAATCTGTAGCTTTGCAGGATTAGAAATGCAACATATAGATATGTAGACTCAGGGTCAGTTTGATCAGGACATATCTGGAAGAATGGAACTATTTTTAAAATAACAGAGTAATTATTGAACATACTTGGGAAAAATCTCAAAATACTTATGACTGAAGTCATAGTTTGAGAAACTAGAATTGTCACAGTCGAAAGTAAATCATTTGTTTTGACCTTTCCCTGCCACTGATTTGCCACTGAACATAGCCTTGGGCAGACACTTATTATTTCTGGGACATCATTTCCTTATCTAGAACATTATCCAATTGGATTAGACAACTCTTAAGGCATTATTTAAAGCTTTATAACTATTTGATTGGTGATTATTTACCCAACCAGAATAAAATATTTAAAATGAATTTGCCCAAGTGAGACAGGTATATCTGTACTGAAATATAAAGGAGTTCTTTTAGTGACTCTTCTTCATACCTGTGATAAAAAGGTTCCAGTGTTATGGAAGCTAAAATATAAAACAAACTGAATTTTATTTCCAATTCTACTATTGCTGTGAGCAAAAACAGCCCTATAAATATGCTGAGATTTGGTTCTTCATCTGAACACTGAAGATAATAATACTTGAAGTTGCACTATGTCTAAGGAAATTCTCTGTTTTTTTATTTTTTTTCCTTTTCAAAGAGTGGTCCCTTGAACATATTGTGGGTGCCCTTGTTAGAATGCTTTCTGTCCCATTATTTAAGCCTCAGATACTGTCAGGGGAGTTATTTGTCAAGTACTCGGACGTTCCCTGTCTCTGAGTTAAAACACATGAAACAACCTTCTCTGATTTCTACAGATGGAAGATTAAGTCAACCTTAAGTTCTTTTGTAACTGAGGGTTTTTTTGTAGAAAGCAATTTTAAGATCTCCTAGTCTTATCCCTTCAAATCCTGAATTAGCCAGTACAACAGCATCTTTCAGTCTTTAAAATTGTGGTGGTATTACTCCCCTAGGCCTCCAACTTAATTTCTTCATAAATTTCTTTGAAATACTAGTGTACTCAAATTGTATATTATGGGATAAATCGGTTTATATGCTAAATATGAAGCTATATATTGTTATGAAACAGTATGAGGAGTAATGGATCTGGTGCTCAAAATAATGAGTAACAGAACTTCTTTTGGGTAAGGTATTAATTCCTCTGTATTTTAAATATTAGCCTCATGCTAATGTTTACATTTTTCCTATCAAATTACTTTTGTTATTTTCATGTTGTTACAAACAGCACATAAGAAAGGCAGACATAGAGAAAAAAAGAAAGAGAGAGAGAGAGAGAGAGGAAGGAAGGAAGGAACAAACGAACAAACAAACCAAGAAAGCTGCCTTTAAGATTGTTCTTAATCATGGTCATCATCATCTCTGTATTGTCTCTGCTCATCTCTCAAGGTTAAAATGAGATTTCCCCTCCTTCGTAACATCTTACTTCACTATTCTAGTTATCATTAGTGTTTCTTTTTTTTCAATGTTTATTTAGTTTTGAGAGAGAGAGAGAGAGAGAAAACGAACACGAGCAGGAGAGGGTAGAGAGAGAGGAGGAGACACGGAATCCAAAGCAGGCTTCAGGCTCTGAGCGGTCAGCACAGAACCCGACACAGGGCTCGAACCCACAAACCGTGAGATCAGGTCATGACCTGAGCCGAAGTCGGACGCTTAACCGACTGAGCCACCCAGGCGCCCCATCTTTAATGTTTCTTTACTCTCAATTTTTACACCACACAGTCTGTGCCATGTAATTGAATATATATAATATATATTTATTACATATTCAATACATAATATTTATTCATTATATAATCAGAATTATATATATATAATCATATATATATATATTCCTGGTATAGATCTGTTTCCTGCTCCCCAAAATTATCCAAGGTGAAGACAATGTCTTATCCTAATCTTGTCCTAAGTCAGCTTCAGACTGTGCTAAAGCATCTAAGTGGTGGTCAGTGGATACTGGATTGATTCACATTTTCTTTCATCGAGGGTGAAAATTGTTTAGCGATCTTCTCCTTTTTTCCTGAGTCTGCCATTTCAATTAACCTCCCTGCTTTTCTGGTATGTCAACACAGAGAGAGGTACTGTAGAAGCCTTTAGGTTATATGGAATATGTGCATTTTGTTTTCTGATTTTAGGTATCAGGAAATGAAGATAGAAAAATGATCCTAACTAGAAGTGAGAAATGTGGCCAAACATCCAAAAATTAGGTTGGTGCTAAATAGGTAGAGGTGGTTTTTTCCTCCATAATCTTTGTGGTTTGCAGAGCTCACTGGTTTCTACTATATAGCTTAAGAGACTGAATTTTAGCAAACCTATTGAAGGATTTCTGTTATGCCAAATGTACTACCAGTAATTAAAATGTCCCACATATATTCTTGGCCCTTTCAGTATTCATTACATTTCAAGTTAATTATCTAAAAAATTACAGTAAAGACTTTTTTTTTTTACAGTAAAATATCATGCTTCCTGCAAAGCATGTTCAAATAACTGGAGTTGTTTATATGGATAATGACATAGTGAGCAAATGTGAAAGCAGTTTGAAAAATTAGGACATTGTAAACATATAAACTAGCTTTATGGTTAGAAGATACTCCTGAAGGAGAGATTAAATGCCTTTTGTAGCCATAGCATCTTTTAAACTGAAGAGTATGGAGTCTGTTCTCATAATTTTTAAGATGCTCTATTTGCCCCTTTCAGCTATTTCTGGTAGGTAATTAAGACCTAACACATCTAGCACTCGCCAGTGCATCTAGAATAGCAGAATTGGGAAAATAGACCTTCAATTATTTTATGTAGGGCTTTATTCTCTTGTGGAATTCTACTTGAGAAAAGCTGAAAAATTTTTTTTTAATTTCTTTTAACCTTTATTTGCATAAAACTTTATTTCCCCACAAATACGTTTCTGTGAGCTTTTTCCTTCTAGATTATTTTTATTTGACCCAACTGGTTAGTGGTTAAGATGGTTAAGGTGCATTGATATACAATCTATTCCTAATTTGGTTGGCTTTATTTGTTTTAAATATTGTAGCCATGTTTTATTTGACAGCATTTTTTCTATTTAATTATGTCTTTTGTTGACAGCTCAAACTGTTTCTGTTTACTCTTATTTAGAATGCAGCTGGCAACAGCAGTTTGTTTGTGAAACCAAAGCACATAATTAACTTACCTAGTTAAGGTACGGTGTGTTTCAGTGGGACAGGATCTTATGTTGCTTTATTTAGTTTGAGAAGTTACGCAGTTTATTTTCAGGATGGTGTATTTTATATGAAAGAACTTAGGCAGAGAGTAAGAATCACGTGTAGTACCCTAACACTACCTATGTACTGAAGTACTACAAAAAGTACTTTAATTTTTTTTAAGTTTATTGGTCGCATTGAGAAAATCAGATACCAATATTCATTGTGATGTTGAGTTAACATAGTGGAACCAATAGGAATATTTGGGATCATGTTCTTGTCATGTCTACTTGCATGATTGATTAAGCTTTGACTGTATTGCTTTGATGCAGATTTTTGAAGAAATGTAAATACCCTTCTGGTCCTCCTATTTTCTAGGACACTTTGTAGTTACTAATTCTAAAAGAAAATAAGTAAATCCATTAATTTGAATTAAGATAAAAACAGGGGGAAAATATTTAAGCAGTAAATTTCATACTGTATGATTTGTTATATCCTGGCTACTTGGGCTGGGTTTTTCCTGACATTGTACCAAACTTTGATTCTAGATCCTTTTCTTCCAAGTATCAGCCAGTTCAACTTTATTATTTTTCTATTTGTAAAGTTCTGCTTGAATTCCCATAATTATTACACTTTCTTAATTAGTTTTAACTAGTTACTTTCTCTACTTAGGTAAGACAAGATTTTTCTTGCTTTTTAAGGGTTTTATTTTATTTTATTTTATTTAGGTTCAAGTTAGTTAATATATAGTGTAGTATTGGTTTCAGGAGTAGAAATTCACAATTCAAGCTTTTATTTTTAAGTGATCTCTACACCCACTTTGGGGCTCAAACTTACAACCCCGAGATCAAGAGTCACATGCTCCACCAACTGAGCCAGCGAGGTGCCCCTACTTGTCTGGTATTTTAATTTTGAATTGAATATAGGAAAATTGCTAATGATGTTGGAAGCTAAAATTTACTGAATGCTGACTAAACATGTACTGAACAGAACTAAACACTTGTATGCATTCTTTTATACAATACTCAGGAACTGTTAACACTTCTTATGACATAGTCAGTGTCACTATCTTTCTTGCTAGGTAAGTGATCAGCTCTAGAGAAACGTATTGAGTTTAATAAGACACAAAAGAATAAGGATATTGAATCATAGCAGTTGTCCTCCTGATGAAGGTAATTTTGATTTTCAATGTAGACTGATAGAATTTAATGATAGAATGGTAATAATGCTTTTATACTATATAGTGGTTGAAGTGAGTAGAGAGAACTTCAAAATCAAATAATCTAAAAAATCGTATTCCAAACAACATAGCAAAATTAACTAAAGAAGTACTTTTGAAAGTGAATAGGATTATATTAGAAAACAAACACTGCTAAGGGAAGAAAAAATATTGAAAACAGTAGAAGCAATGTATGGAATTAAGGACATAAAACTGCGAATTTATTTCAGGATTTTATTTTAAAATAGTTACTATTTTTAAAATGACCAATATAAAAAAATAGAAGGAAAGGAAAGTAAACCATTTTGAGCCAGTAATACCTACTTGGCACTGCTTTTACTGTTTCACCTAAAATAATCAGTTTACCAATATTAAAGGTAATGTTTTGGTGTATTTGTGTTTATTTTATATATATATATGTATACATATATATATATATATATATACACACACACATATACACACACACACAAATCTTTCAAACCTATTATCTGATCTTTATTTGAAGAGGAATCAAAAAATGATATTTAAGATATTAATGATTACCAGTTCACAAATAGGTCTTCTGAAAATAAATTAGTAAATTAGTGAAAACTTCCTGTAAACACAGCTGCTAAGACCTGCCAAGGCGCCTTGGTCCCATTTCTTATGCCAAGCTTGATAGGAATATACTGCTGCTCACCAGTTAATTACCGTCTCTAGATAGAAAAGGAAAAGGCCTTGAATTCAATGTTTGTATGGTCGCATGGCCCTGTTCAGTCAAGCTCAATGCGTGTTACATGATTGCCTGAAAGGAATAGAAAAGCTACTCTCAGTATCTGACCAGAATGCATGATAAGGCTTGGTGTCAAAAAGGGCAAGATGGGGATCACAGCAATTATGGCAGAGGCAAAGTGGTTTCCTTGACAACCAGATTGAGGATTCATTGTGATTTATTATTTACTACTTCAAAACCTCATTCTGTGATTTAATTAAGCATTGGGATTTCCATAAATTCTGTCTTTTCCAACTTTGAATATCCTGTTACTATTGTTGAAATGTACGTTGAGACAATTCCAAATTGATGTTACTCTAAAACAGGGACAAATTAGGTTTAGCCTGTAGCTTTGTGAAAATCTAGGCAGGTCACTTAAATAACAGTTAACTGAAATTAAATGGATCTTATATTAGGTGATATTAGTCAACACTCACTAATAACTTAGTAATGACCTCCCCAGAGGAGCATGGTTGCAACACGTAAATTTTATCTTTTTTCCTTGAAAGTAGTTTTAAATAGTTTGTACATGATTTGTATTTCAGTGTATTGTTTTAGATGTAAACTACAAGTTAACTTCTTTGCAGTTATAGTCATAATTATATACTTTTTATATTGTCCAAATTATAGTCTTTTAAATTTGGTAGTAATCAGATAATTTTTTGCCAGAAAGCAAAAGTTCAGCCTCTTAGAACAAAGTAACCATAGATAATTTTATATTTCCTGTGTTTTCCCCTCCCAAATATTCCTTAGATACTTCTTATCTTTGCAGAAGAAGCTCTTGGTTGAATACTTATTCTGCATTATTAATAAACAAATGTGATAACCTTTTTAACATGTGGTTTTTATTTAAACAACAAAACCTGCCAAATAAAAATAACTTTAAATCTTTATTGAATTCCTACGCAAAATGAAATATTTGCATGTACTCTTTTTAATTAAAATAGCATCTGCTTAGCTCGTTTACATTCTTTCTGTCAGAATTTCTGCCTGAGGATTCTATATATAATTAATGTAAGAAAAACAAGACAGTAATCCCTTGATAGAAAACTGGTAATGGATTAAAAGACCATAGCTCTGAAATTCCAGGAATGTGACACACTTTCTCAGAAAGATGCACTTAGTCCTAAAGTCTAGAGATTTTGAAAAGTGCCCCCTAGTGTAATTAGCCAAAGATCGACCTTCTGAGTGTATATTGTATATTTATTAGGGATTGTTATAAGTAAATTTATAACTGGTATTAAATATGATTTGAGGCGAATCATTACTTTGTCGGAATAGAGCTTTGAGTATTCATTGGAAGCTTCACATCTTACTGAACCAATTGATAGATAGAATGTACAAATATGCATACTGAGAATGTTAGAACAGTTGCCCCAGTGCCTTAGAATATATTGCCTAATATTAACTAGGTTCAGGAACCTTGGGGGATTCACGTAACGATTGCCAAGTTCCACTTTCTCATTTAAGGATTTAGACTAGATCAGTGCCTTTTAGATTGTAGGTTGCAGTTTGTGAATGCAGTATTTGGTGGGTATGATAAGCACTTGAGTGAAAGAGAAAAGCAAATTAAATAGGTTATATATGAAGAATATCTTTCATGAAATTTCTATTAATTGTATGTGAACATAATAAGTATATTATGTTTTGATAGACAGTATCATGCCTGTGGGATATAGTTCATAAATACATACATACATACACACACACATACACACATACACACATACACACATACATACGGGGCTGCATGATTCTGTCCCAGTTCTAACATTCCCAGATGAAATTTTAATTGTATAAGTTTTTCTGAGATTGATTTTTTAAAAAAAATGTAACTTATCATATGAAGATACTTTTAGGAATAAAAGGATAAATAAGAAACCTAGAAGTGTTGATATTCTGAAAGAGTAGTACCTATATAAATTGTAATTATTCCTAATCACTAAGTGTGATAATTTAGGCCCTGTATAAAAGCTATGAGCGCATAGTGAGCAAGTGATTAATTCTGATTGTCAGGCTCAGAAAATACCTCATGACATTAGAATATATCCTTGAAAGATGAGTATGATTAGATTCATTTTAGGTAGAGAATTGAAAGAGATGAGTCTGGACACTTTGGATGTGGCTAGAAAGCCAAGAGGTATCGCATGCCACACTTAGGCATGTGAAGTCTATCATGGAGACCAGGTGAGCTGCCAAGCCTATTAAACCTGCTAGAATGAGATCTGCTTTTAGAAGGAAAAAGGTAGCAGCTTGGTTGTTTAACCGAAGTAGAGAAAGACTCAAAGATGGAGATGATGAGTTATGGGAGAATTTCAGGAGGGGTATTCATGAATTCATGAATACATGTCTCACTGTAGACAGTGAGGAACTTCTTTTTTGATAAAGAGTAAAATGAGTTAATTTTACAAATCTTTTTACAACATGCTAGTTGAGTTTTATTGAGTTTCCCAGCCAGTTGGGTTTTATTTTAGTATTTTGGAAATACTGGAGCAGTCTTCTAAACCTTTGCAAAATACCTAGGGGAATATATGAAATCTTGAATGACGAACAAGGCTACCTTTGTTGAGTAAATGAAAAATAATAGCGAGAAAAATTTAGTTTTAAATATAAATTAGTAATAGGTTAAAGATGATCTTCATGTGGTCTTTCTCTCATTTCATTTCCAGTCAGATCCTTCCCTGTTTGAGTTTGTATATTGTTGATATTGGGGTTTTTAAAACATTGCCTTTTCTAAGGAACCGTCCTTGATATCTCTTCTGTCAAGATAGTTATCTATCTTTTATGAAGTCATTGACCTTTCTCTTACTGTGTGATGTGCTCTGGCTTCATACTTTTAAGACTGAGCTGCCTAAAAATGGAAACTGCAAAATTCATTTCAGTGCAGTGTATCTTGCATAGCTTATGGTGACCACTCAATAAATGTTTCAGTGATGAATAACTGAGCTAACAAAATTGAAATAGGCAATAAAGTTAGAGTGATTAACAGAAAATTAAATTTAAAAGATTAAAAGTGGAGTTATCTCAAGGAATTAAAATTTAAAATTTGATATAAAAACATGTGGACATAGGATGGTTACTGTTGGCATGTTAACATGTACTTATTAAGTACCCATGTAGGTGCTGTGATTATAATTGTGAAGAGAACAGAAACTGTATATACCCTCACACAGACTTTCTTTTTCATCTTTAGTCAGAAAGCATCTGAATGCAAATTATAGCACGATTGACACTGAGAAGATATCATAAAGAAATTCCTAATTATACTTGAGAAAATAGTGGAGTTGCTTATTAAAGGTAGTTACATACTTTTTTTGTAGAAGTTACTGACCTCAGGCGTTTGACACCACAGTATCTCCTGTTTTTGCAGACCATATAACATTTAACATATTGAGTCTGATAAAGTGAATGGTAAGACTGTTTAGAAATAGTGGGTGCCATCGGATTATTTTGGTTCAGGTAAAATTGTTAGTAGAAAAGGAGATTGAGATACAGGGGCTCAGGCAAGGTGACAATGCCTCCATAAAAATCCAAGCACATATTTTCCAACTCCAGAAAGCACACTCCAATGGGCTTCTGTTAAAGCTTGTGTGGCTCAGGAAAACTGTGGCTTCCTTTCCTTTTCATATCCACAGAGGGCATATCTCTGTAGACTATCAATATATAATTTCTGCAAAGTAATGTGTAAGCAGGCATATTTCCTCAGAAATAATGAAATGAAATTTTAGTGAGATGATTAATTTACTGACTTCGTGCTAGACACTACGAAAGCAAAGGTGAACAAGGCAATAGACCAAGATATATAGAACCTTTTAGTCTGTTGCCTTTGAATCCTGCAGAGGTTTTACAGTCTTTGATCATTTGGTTTGGGTAATAAGAAATGCTGACATCTGAATGCTCAGAAAAAAACTGTAATAATGTTATGTGTAATGAAGTTTTCATCATTAAAATGTTTGCTATTAACTTTTGGGTGACTTTGAGATTTTGCCTATCAGATTTCCAAATAAGTATTCTATTTGTATAATACGCAAAAGTGTTACTGGGTGAGAGAGTTATGTATTCAAACATAAAGTTTACAAAACAAGTTTAATATAACCTGTGGAAAATCTGGAAAAAAGTATCAGTGTGTCTCTTTAATGTGCATTTAATGATGGATTTCATTTAAATGTCTGGGAAAAGTTTTTAGGGACTTAGGATTGCAGCGATTCCCATGGTAAAATAGGCTTAAAGGGTGTTGAAGTAAAGTGGCTTGGAATTTCAAAAAATAACTACTGATAGTAGGACTTGACAGGGTACCATAGTATAGTGAGAGGAGGATTAAAGCCAGTCATCAGATTTCCTTTGCAGTAATGTAACCTTGGATCTATATCCCAGAGCCTCCATTTTCTGAGCTGTAAAATTAACATCACATCTATATTAAGTGTTTACTATAACCAGGCACTCTGCTAGATGCTTGGGACACAAATAGGAGTAAGTGTTCATGCCTTCAAGGAATGTATAGTCTTAAAGGATAAACAGATGAGTTTGAAGCCATGTGATAAGTGCAGAGAATGTCCACGGATGCCTTGTCAGATCATGACATAGGTTAGGAGGTGAAGTGGGATGGCATGGTTATATGGTCAGAGAAGACTCCTCAGAGGAGGTATTTCTGTTTCTAATGTTAAAAAGGGAGGAGTGAAAATTCACTATACAGCCAGTATACTCTGTGGATGCAGCAAGGTCATTGTGATAATTAAGTGAGATAATGTATACTGTGTCTAGAATATGTATGTAAGTTCTTACAAGTCAGGGTCCTTTTTCCTGACTGGTCTACCAGTGTACTTTGCATGCACATGCATTTGCGCACATGCACGCACACGCACACACGCACACACACACACACATATTCACACACACACACAACTGGCAAATGAACTTTGTGCCCTCAAAGAAAGTATAGGGAAGAGAAATGGGAACAACATGGACTAGCTTATTTCTAATTACCTATAATTATGATTTCATAATCCGTAAATTATCTACATCTAATGAGTTATTCAATTATCTCTAGTTTATAATTTACTAGTTATGCTATTTCCTTAGTTCACTCCAGAGCCTGTGACTAGGTGTCATTTTAAGAGAAGCGTGTTGGCAAAATTGAGCACTTAGAGTTGCCAGGCACTGTTTGTGAATACATGTAGTAACTTCTTTAGCCCTCACGGAACCCTCTGAGACAGAAGAGCTATTATTATCTCAGTTTTGCAGATAGGGAAACTGAAGTAGAATTTTCTATCTGAACAACATCATTCAACTAGTAAACAGGAGCCTAAGTTCAAATCTAGACAATCTGTGCTGGACTATACAGTACATCTGAAAAATAGCATATGATTAATAAGTTCCTAGAAGTCTTCTTGTTCCAGAAGACTAAAACTTTAAAGACAAATGTGCAGCCGACAACTAGATTTTAAAGCACACAGGGAGCAAGCTCAGTTAGCCAGCCTGTGGGATGTAAGTGGATCCTTCTCTTACAAGTTAATATGGTTGACAGGCTTGCAGACGAATACTGTTGCAGAGCAGAAACTGACGTCAAAAGTCCCCATCATCAGGGGGATGGAGAGAGCATCTTACCAAAGGACAGGAGTGGTTTTTTGTCTCTGCATTCTTGGGGCAGCCTCAGGAATATGGATGTCTGGCTCTACTCTTTGCCTGTTCAGTAAGACTCAGTGTATAAGAGTGGTGCCTGTGGGGCACTATGATACCCAGTGACCCCTCCTTTAATGATCTTGTTCTTTATTAGTGTGATTTGGGGAGTCTTGTGAACATAATTTGTGTAAATGCAAAGCTTGTCATCCCATCTCTCAATTAGGTGTGCCTTCTGTTAGGTTCTGATGGCTTTAAAACATATCTTCTGCTAGCAAAGACTGTAGGAGGAGGGAGCTCTTGAGCTGTAAAGAGGGGGTGGCCTGAGCATATAGGAAGGAATTCCAAAGTGGGGTGAATTGTATGAAAAAAGTTACAAAGTCAGGAATGCACATACTAGATTTAAGACTCGATTCCATAGTGTAAACAGATTAACTTTGTACATTTTAATACATTATATGGAATATGTAAATTATTAGAATTTTCTACATGGCACCTTGATGTCACCAGTACCATTTGCTTCTTTCTTTTACATGAATAGTTAATTGCATGAAAACAGATTATTCATCCACCTTTCAGCATGTAAAGACTAACACAAACAACAGCGAACTGGCCACCCTAGGATGTACTTGGAGGAAGTCTGGATTGAGTTGCAGGACATTTGGAACAAACAACAAGAAGAAAGTATAGAGGCTCCTGGGTGGCTCAGTCGGTTGAGTGAGCGTCTGACTTCGGCTCAGGTCATCATGATCTCGCTGGGTTTGTGAGTTCGAGCCCCGCGTCGGGCTCTGTGCTAACAGCTCAGAGCCTGGAGCCTCCTTCAGATTCTGTGTCTCCTCCTCTCCCTGCCCCTCCCACGCTCATGCTCTGTCTCTCTCTCTGTCTCTCAATAATAAATAAATGTTAAATAATTTTTATAAAACAGAAGAAAGTATAAGTTGGGAGAGGTGGGGAGTAGGAGAAACCCATACAGTCTTTAGGAGACAGGTCCCTGCATGAACAAAATATTTCTTACTGTATAAATGTGCTTTGGGGGGCGCCTGGGGGGCGCAGTCGGTTAAGCGTCCGACTTCAGCCAGGTCACGATCTCGCGATCCGTGAGTTCGAGCCCCGCGTCGGGCTCTGGGCTGATGGCTCGGAGCCTGGAGCCTGTTTCCGATTCTGTGTCTCCCTCTCTCTCTGCCCCTCTGTCTCTCTGCTCTGTCTCTCTCTGTCCCAAAAATAAATAAACGTTGAAAAAAAAAAAAATGTGCTTTGGCATGGATTTCCCAAGAAAAACGTATCTCAGATGCCGTGAGGGAATTGTGATATAGGGAGGGAGGGACATATGCAGTGTGTTGGGGAAAACCACCAGGAGCGCCACATTCACACAGGCATCTGGTGTGCACAGTCCAGTAACTCAGAACCAAGGAGGTCAAGGAGGCACTTTGATTGGTCAGGGTGAGATACGGTATATTTTCAGATCATTCTCATAAAGGAGAACAGGATTTCTGTTAGCCTCTTAGGCTGAGTGTTTCTTTGTTCACTGTTCACTTTAACCCAAGTTCTGCCTCTCGGTATCTCAGGGTTGGTGGCCAGTTTTCTTCAGTTCCCAGTTGGTTATGGTGATGGTCTCTGCTATGCCACAAAGGGTTTCCATTTCCTGGACTGTTTTTTACCCTTGTGCATTTATCTCTCTTTATATGTTGAAGTAGATTTATAATTCTTTTTTACAATTTTCTGGGAATGCATTCCCAAAGTTTATTATTTATTATCTATAATACTTAGTGTTACTTATTATATTTATAATATTATCATATTGTTGCTTAGGGTTGTATCCTATTCTGTTTCAGCAGTGTACTTTTACATCATTTCCCTAATTTTAGCCTTTGGTTTGTCTCAAATTTTTCATTATTATGAATATACAAATCTCTGTCAAATTTTTGGGTTCTTTTTAGAGTATGTTCTTACAAAAGGGATTTTATAAGGCTCTTTTTTAGAAAGATTATACCAGTATGTAAAGCCTCAGAAATATATTAGCCTGTCTGTTTTATAATACTATAACAAGTCTGGTAATTTATAGGAGAAATTTTTAATTTTTTGCCTGTTTGCTTTTACCAATTAAATTCACCATTGTAAATGTTTGATACTTACATTTATTTCATTTTTCTTTCTTTTTCTTTACCTGCTTTGAAGTCAATGCTTATGATTTATATAAAGTATTTAACCTTTGATTATTTGCTTAGACAGTTTATCTTGGGAGATAAATTTTCTGAAACATTCCTGTTGTCATTATAAATCAGATTCACCTAAAGTTACTCTCATTTTCTGATAAGAAGCACTGCTTGTTTTTGAGATTCTTATCAAGCTCTTCTATTGTTTTTCTTTTTTCTTTTCTTTTTTTTTTTTTTTTTTTGCCTTGAATAGTAAGGGAGTTTTTTTTTAATCTGGGAAAAACTCAGCTTCATAAGGGTGAAATTAGAAGTAGTTGAGGTTGTAAAGGGAAATAAACATTTTAAGTACCAGGGAAGGGGCAATAGAGTAGTACGCAAGGGCATAGCAACACTGGTTCAAACAGGGTTCCTAAGAGCCTTTTTCCTACAGTTCCTTATAATTCGTTAGAATGTCTGAGTCCAGAAGTCGGAACTGCTGTGTTGTCTGTGCACTGTCGGTACCCGTAGGGAGCAAGTGTGAAAGACAACAATGGGCTGTGTATGTAGGGGCAGGGCCTGTGCTGGTGGATCTGCTACCATGCTGTTCCTTAGTTCCCTTGATGTTTCGTTTGGCCGTTAAATAGGAGCAAAGATGTAATTTTACCTCTGCAGAAAAGTAGTGTTTCTTTTTTAAGGCAACATTTTATAACTTTACAATGTAAGATTAAACTTATCTCTTTCTGCCTCCTTGCCTCCCTCCCTGAGTGTTCTGGTGACCCATATTTGAGAACAGTTTGTGTGCTCTTTAAGAGTCATATGTTCTGACTGAGTTAGCCGGCAGTTTTGTGTGTTCTTTAAAACCTCGTCTTTCATTAAAAATTGAACAGACCTCAGCAGCCCAAAACAAAAATAACAACACTGACACCAAGCATGAACTCAGCTGTACTGTCATTTAAGGAATTATTTGACAGCCTTCATAGCATTTGGGGAAGCGGTTTCCGTTTTAACTCATCACAGTTAGTAGAAGAGTGAGTACTTGCATTACTCATCTTTACTTCAAGGAGCACTTTTGCCACTGTGTGGGCCTTCTGTAGTTCGTAGAAGTAGCGGGATTGCCTGCAACCTGAGGGGTTGTTAGTTTCTTTGACTTACTCCAAAATAGTCTGATGGAGGAATTTGAATGTGCCGGAAACACAAATACATAATGGATGAATGAGTGAACAATAAATGTATTTGGGTGAGGCTGCCAAAGATGTTAGTAAGAGATAATGTTAGAAATGCTGTTTTCCATTTAGTGGTGGTTTGATTATTTTGAGTTTGTGGGTTTAAAAAAAAGTTTTTTTTAATGTTTATTCTTGAGAGAGAGCCAGAGACAGAGCACGAGTGGGGGATGGGCAGAGAGAGAGGGAGACACAGAATCCAAATCAAGCTCCAGGCTCAGCTGTCAGCACAGAGCCCGATGTGGGGCTCGAACTCACAAACCATGAGATTATGAACTGAGCTGAAGTCAGACGCTTAACTGACTGAGCCCGCCACCCAGGCACCCTGTGTTTGTGTTTCAAAGCGAAGTTCACAAAATGGGCTCACTACTGCATAATTTTCACTCATTATACCACCAGGATCTCCTAGTTTCACTCATTTTGTCATTTTGCACTTTTTAATTGGTCCAGGAGCATTCACTGAGAAAAGTAATAGCATAATAGTACAGTGTTTACTGGAGTAATTTTATTTCTTACGTATCATTTTACCCACTTGATTACTTCTTTTTTTTTTTTTTTTGCCAACGTTTTTTATTTTATTTTTGGGACAGAGAGAGACAGAGCATGAACGGGGGAGGGGCAGAGAGAGAGGGAGACACAGAATCGGAAACAGGCTCCAGGCTCCGAGCCATCAGCCCAGAGCCTGACACGGGGCTCGAACTCATGGACCGAGAGATGGTGACCTGGCTGAAGTCGGACGCTTAACCGACTGCGCCACCCAGGCGCCCCTGATTACTTGTTTTCATAAGCTCCTTATATCTTTTAGAAATGCATCTTTACAAATTGTTCATGAGATGCAGATAACCTTCAGTTATAAAGTCTTACATGTTAGTAGTGATAGTCCACAGTTTGAGTTAATGAAATTCATGTTTGTGGCATAATTTAGAATCAGATTTTAAGCATCATTAAAGAGAAAAAAGGAAATTTTAAAAATCAACTTTGGTGTCATAAATAGCTTTTTTGAGGTGGGAAGTTACTGCAGTAAGCATTCCGCGGAAGCCCCCAAGCCCCCTTGCAGGTCTTTATTGGAAGATGCTTTCTCACTCCTAACCGAAAAGCCTTTCTATCATCTTCAATAGTATTGTGCTCGGTAAAAAAAATAAATAAATAAATGAAGTTCTAACTTTCAGAAGTCCTTTCAGGTTTTAGGAAAAGAAGAGTGCCTTTTGGAGCAGGTTGAGGAAAGACCTGAAATTTCTCCCTTTTTTTCAGTGGGAAACAGGTTAAACAGCTGACACTTTTTAAATGATTGAAGTGTTAGTGTGGGTGACAGTTTGTAAAAAGTCAAGATAAGAGTTGAGACTGGCTTCAGGCTGCGTTAATCTTTCCTAACTGAAGTGAGAAATAAATACTTCATAGGAATGTGTGTGGAGATACAATGCCTTTCTCTTCTAGGACACTTGTTTTAGTCAACAGTTAAATGTGATCACCTTTGGATGGTTGTTTGAGATTGAGAGAGATGAGTGGGTGGTTTCAGTGCAGTTTCAATGTAGTTAACTCAAATAAGTTTTAGAATTAGTATTAATTTGGCCCCCCTTACAGATACCTTTAATGAGGAAGCCAATTGTTACACAAGTAACTTCTCCACAACTTTATTGTTGTCCAATAAAGGTAATTGACATGGAAATCTTCTATCCATTTACATTGTTTTCCTTCTTTGATTCAAGTTAAATGTACCTCCTCAAGAATGAAATTATGGCCGATAGTTTCTCCTGGGGTCTTTTTGGTATTTAAAAAAATATTGGTTGTTTTATGCTTAAATACATAAGACATTAACAAAAAGACTTAGAATCCAAATTTTGACTCTTTGATCTGGAGATCTAGCTGTGGAGTACTTTAAATGAGGGCTCTGCCCCCAACTAGTTTTATTTGTCAGATTAATACAGTGACAAGAAAGGAATAGAATCTTTTAGGTAGTATGGCTTTTTACCTAAGTCACTGGATGAAGGAACGAATCTCAGTTTTGCATTTCTGCTTCTTGTTTAACTGCTTTTAAGAACAAACACTCTGAGGTTAGGGTGGGGTTGCTAATGGAATTTATGATAACAAAAGAGTAGTGAAAGAAAGAAAATTGTTAGAAAATTATATTAATCAATGTGGAAGTAGAAATAAACTATTGTGCCTGAGGAGATGATGAAATTGTTGTGCTGTTACTTATTCTGTGACTGTATCTCTGTTTTTTTGTTGTCAGTGAATAAATTATACAGAATTACTTAAGAATTTTAATTTGATAATACAGTGTGAATGACTTGAGAAATTGCATTTCTGATAGTAATTTCTTTTTTTCTTTATTAAAAATCTTTTTAATGTTTATTATTTTTGAGAGAGAGAGACAGAGTGTGAGTGGGGGAAGGGCAGAGAGAGAGGGAGACACAGAATCCAAAGCAGGCTCCAGGCTCTGAGCTGTCAGCACAGAGCCCAGCGCTGGGCGCGAACCCACAAGCAGCAAGATCATGATGACCTGAGCCAAAGTCAGACGCTTTAACTGACTGAGCCACCCAGGCGCCCCTCTGATAGTAACTTCTTAATGTTAAATTGGTTTCAACTAGTTATAAAAGATAATCAATGTAAAGAGTTTCCTATTTACTGGGGTAGAAAAAGGAGAGGGGTAAAGTTGTTATTCTGGTTTTGTCATCCTTTTTACGTGACCAATGACCAGGATTCCTGGATGATTGTGAACTCCTGCAGATGTTTTGTCATTTAAGGGTACATTTCATAGTTTAGGCCCACTGATCTGGGGAAGATACCATGTTTGTTACATTTGTATTTTTTATTTCCTGGTATCTGAATTTTAAAACATTTTAACATATATAAAAAAGATTTAATTGTGGTGTGTGGTTTTTTGTTTGTTTTGTTTGTTTGTTTGTTTTTAACCTTATAAAAACATCTTTGTTTTAGTTTCTGGGTATATTTGACATCTTTTTGGTAAAAGGAATTAAAGCATAAAATCCAGCATAGAGTAAAATTAAGTAAAGGTCGAATGCCTGTGGTGTGTTATGCACTGTGCTGAAAACCAAGGATACAAAAGTAAATAGGCTTCACTTCTTTCTGTGGAGTAGCTCCAAGTTGAGTAGGGGAGGAATATTAAGTAGAGACCTTTAGAAGCATGTTTCCTCCTCTGACAGAGGAGTTCATAATTGTTCATGTGCTTATTAGTTCATTCATATACCCATTTACTGAAGATATCTTTATTTCATGCCCTCTATAAGAGAGCAGTGTAAATTGACTGTTAGGTTTGGGCATTATAATGATGGACTAGATAAATACGATACTTTCCTCAAGGAGAACTCACTCCCCATGTAAATTACCCCAGGCATAGTGACCATTGTCATTTTTGTTCACTGTTCTATCCCAGTGTCTACAAGAGTGCTAAGCACATAGTAGGTGCTCAGTAAATATTTATTATTGGAAGAAAGAAAATAGATGACCCAAAACCTGAGCTCATATTCTCCTTTGCCTGTTGTTGGAGAAGCCTTGATAGGGTTTTAGAGAGTAATTGTTGTCTAAGAGAAAAACGAGTAGAATATTCTATACAAAGGGAATAGTTTAAACATATGCATTGAGTAGTAACGGTAATATTGAAACTTAATACAAAATTCACTAATTTCTTTTAGAAGTAGATCAGAATTAAAGTATCCTGTATTTCTAAACATTGAAGAAGTTACACTTTTTGCTAAAACTATTAAAAGCATCTCTTTATGTGGCGTATGTTGTTTTTAATAGACATGCTTATCAGGAATTTTTCTTTTAGAGCTGTATTAAACTTTGATAGAATTATATAACTTCTGAATTGCTGTACTTTAATGGTACTTGTGAATTAATAATCAGTGGAAGAGAATTTACAAATTTTTAAGTGGGAGAGATCAATTTCTTTCTAATGGGGAATTTAATCCCAAAATGTTTAGACATACTTATAACGCATATTTTCTTTTCAAAATAGCCAGAGGATTTTCACAAGTGGTAATAATTTAACCTAATAGCTGATGGCATTAGGAAGGTACTTTTACCTTTGAGTGTACAAAGTGTCCAGAATTTTGCTACTGTTAGCAAGCCTCAAAGATAAGTTATTTTTCCCTTTGGTTGTTTGTGTAATTGGATTTAATTGGGTAGTGTTTTTTCATCTTGCATTTACTTGTTGGGATTTTTTGTTTGTACTCCAACGTAAATCATAGTTTTTGTATATAAATTGGATATAAATAAGAAAACTATAAATATTCTTCTTAAATTTTTTTTGTTTGAAATGCTTCATAATTTAAAATTTATTCAAAATTAAAAGCAAACAAACAAACCCCCCCCCCCCACATCCTGTAAGCCAAGAATGACACAAGAATCTAAGGCATGTCATTCATAAATGGTGAGATGATTATTTTGTAGTTTCATGGTCTTAAATTACTTGAACACTTTCTTTTACAGGAAGGAACTTGGTATTTCTGTAAGGATTAGATCTGTGTTTCATGCTAAGTTTACTTACGCAAAAATTGCTACATTTTCAAGGCCAGTGTGCTTATGCTAGAAAATGACATTGCATTGCCTTATTTTCTTTATTCTTGGCATGAAAACAAGTTCAAAGTTGAAAGTAGTTTTTGTTTGTTTGTTTTTACTCTCTGCATGGCATAGTTTTAGGTTCCTCACATAAGACTGATAGGTTATGTTTATATATGTATATACATATGTGTATATATATGTTATATATATTATATTTATATATATTATATATGTACATACATAATATATACATGTAATGTTTATTTATTTTTGAGAGAGTGTGAGCAGGGAAGGGGCAGAGAGAAAGGGGGACAGAGGATCTGAAGCAGGCTCCAGGCTCTGTACCTATAGCAACAAGCCCGGTGTGGGGCTTGAACTCACAAATCGTGAGATCATGACGTTAGCTGAATTGAAGTCAGACGCTCAACCCACTGAGCCACCCAGGCACCCCAAAACAATTATATTTTAGTGAATGTACCAATATTAGATGTTATTAGATGTTTTAGGAGTTGATTGATAAAATTACTTCTTTCGTTTTTGATAAAATTATTTCTTAAGTGAACTAATAGAATAAAACAATAGAGTGTGACATTCTGTAAACTTAATGAAATGAGTTTTTGATACACTGCCTTTCCGTAGACAAAGAAGGTTTTAAATCTCATTTATTTATTTATTTTTAAAGTGAGCTGTGTACCCAACGTCAGCTTGAACTTACAACCCTGAGATCAAAGGTCTCAGGGTTTACTGACCTTTACTGACTGAGATAGCCAGGTGTCCCGACCAAGAAAAGTTTGATAGTTTTTGAGTTTTAGAATTTTGTTTTAATGACCTCATGAGTTTTCAGAGAGAAAGGAAAATGTTATTAGTGAAATAATTTATCTTTTTGACTTAATTTTAATGTTTTCATCTAAGCTAAAATGAAATGAAAAAAAGTTTTCTGGAAGCTTATAAGCTGTAGTTCAGCCTGGTTGAAATCATGTCCCCTCTTCATTAAGTATTTTTCTCATTTCCATTTTAGGAAAAAAATCTCATTAACATATATAAACAGAAATAAATCAGATTTCAATATGCCAGCACTCGTAGTAGACTGTGGCTTGAGTTAATGTTTGAGTAGAGCTTGAAGTCACAGCCTCAGTCCCATCGAGGTCCCTGATAATCAGAAGGCATGGTGCTTACTGGGACCCTGAACCACATGAGCGGTAGTGTCCATGACAGGGTTTAGTTCAAAGTAATTAAGAAAAACAGTACCAGAAAAGTTGATGTTTTTATATTACAGCTTAATAAGAAGACTTTTATAGGAATGTATGATTTTACAGCCGTATGTATAAAGAGCAGGCTGAATGGAGACAATGTTAGAAAAGCCAAGTGTTCATAATCAAGTGCCTAACGTTTATGAGAAATATAAGCTTATGGACCAGAGTGTATTTGCATATACAGAGTAGTATGTACTCTCGCAAAAATGCTCAGATGATGCAGAATCCAGTAACAATTCTAATTCTGGTAGTACAAATTCCCATCTGATAGCAGTGCATCTGTTTATTAGGAATTACCCACTGAATGTGAATGATTTCAGTCCTAAGTCACTGCACCTGTTGCCGGGAGGTATTTATTCCAATCACTAGCCTAAAGCGCAGAGAGTTATTGCTTGACATTTTATAGCTTGGGGGGAAAAAAAACCTGTCTTTTCAAAATCATTTGTTCAGAGTGGAGAAAATGGAGCAAAACAGTTCATTTTACTCTAAGCACCGCTATTTGGCGGTATTCACATTTGCACAGCACAAAGCTACAATATTGATTTTTTTTTGCTCACAGGGCCTCCCACAAGTTTTTTCTTCGATTGTCAGGGTTGCAAGATGGATTGGATTACACTTTGCTTGTTGGGATGCTTCACCCCCCCCCCCTTTGTTGAAATAGAAATAGATTGAAAATACAACTTAGAATAAATGTCATAGGAATAGTGTGATTAAAGGACTTTAATTTGGGGAATTTCTTTGTGTTGATTATGTTGATTGAACAGTTTCATTGAAAGCTTGACAAACAGACACACGATTTCCTTTCTTGATCTTCTTCCCCTAAGCCTAGAAAGCACCCAGTACACGCTACTAACTATGCTCCCCTGCAACAGGGGTCTGCAGACATGCTGCTAATTGTTATTATCATTTGAAGAGGCATTAAAGTAACACTTGAATATGAACCTGGGAGCTGCATTAACGTATGTCAAAACTTGATTTCATTCGTAGTGGATGGTATGATCATAGAAAAAGTAACTTTTCGGTGTCTCAGTTTCCTCCTTTATAAAATGTCTCATTGTGTTTTTGTTTTTTGGGTTTTCTTGAAGATTTTAGTCAGTAAATATTTCTAAAGTCCTTAGAAGAATTTCTGGAGATGGGATTTCTGGGTAAAGAGAGTAGCAAATCCTCTCCCAAAACAGGTGTAAAACTGAACAAAATTGTGAACAACTATTGAGGGCTCTGGAAATTAACCAGAGCCAAATGAGAAATTGGGAAGCATTTATTTATGAAAAACTAGAATTTCTGGTATAAGCAGTGGAAGTTCAAAGCCTTCTAGCCTGGGGCTGCCCCTACCCTCCACCCTCCACTCCTTAGCTAAGTCTGTGTGGTGGTTTCATTAGGGCAGGGCTGGCCTTGAAGTTCAGTGAGTGCTGCCAGAGAGAATTGGCTTGATTTGGAGTGGAGGATGGAAACCCGCGCCTGGCCGTGTTGCCAATGAAAGTAGTAAACACTGTGGTAAACAGATGGGAAAGACTCCCAGCTCTGCTAGCCCGAGGTTGTGGTCCCTGTTGGGGAGACTGGAGGCCAGTCTGAAACAAAATCAGGACATCTTTGAAATGAAAAAACCAAAGTTCTCTATGCCTTCTTGACTAAGTGGGAAGCTACACACAGGTGCTGAAGAGACGTGAGAGAAGTTAACAGAAAGTAAATAACCAGGGCTGACTTGAAAACTGTCTGATGAACTTTGAACACTCTCCCTAACACACACGCAGCTCAATCAGCAGAGGGTGGAGGCCTTCTTATGGGTTCATACTGTTTGTGCCACGTCTCTTCCCAGTCATTGGCTGATCTCTAAGCTATGCAGAGACAGGAGTGATCCCTAGGAAGCCAGACTAGAAAATAAAAATGAGAATTAAAACAAGAACAGTGAGCAGAGCAGCAGCATACACTCTGGGGGAGGCAGATTCTGTAGATTAAATCCCGTCAAGATACTAAAAAAAAAAAATATCACAATAGCAGCAATTCTCAGGGGAAAGAAATCTGGATATGCAGTTGTTAGCAGAATATTATTTAAAATGTCTACTTTCCAATAACAAAAAATGTATAAGATATGCAGGGAAACAAGGAAATTGACCCATACTCAGGAGAAAAAGCATTCAATAGAAACTACTGCTGATGTGGGCCCAGATGTTGGATTTAGCAGATAAAAATTTCAAAGTGGCTATTATGAATATGTTCAAAGATTAAAGTAAAACTACAACTATATTAGAGAATTAAGAGGAAATATGATGGCAGTGATTTAATAAATATGTGATCCCAATAGAGAAATAACTATTTTAAAAAGGCCTTGGAGAAATTCTTGGCACATCTTATTATATCAGCGTGTTGCAAATAAATTAACAATTTCCTCCCCAAATACCGAATTTTATCTGAACCCAGAGATTCTGAATCAGTAGGTCTGGATTAGGGCTTGAAGATCTGTCTTTCTAAAAACACTTACCAGATGACTCTGATACAAAATCATGTTTGGGAATCAATTATATAATCCTGGCAAGTGACTTTGAAAAAAAAAATCCTAAAATATCCACTGGAAACACTTAAGAATTGCATCAGATACAAAGGAAAAAAGTGTGGTTAAGAAATAGTGACCATACCTGTGATTATTTCCATGATTCAATATAACAAGTTATTAACGTGTTATAAATAAGGGAATAAATAAATGTATTTAGAAATAAGAGTTGTACCATCTTTTCGTAACATTTTCTTAGTGAAAATGTTGAATTTTAATAATTAATATTAATTGCAACAGTTGTATTTTAGACTTTTCCAAACTTCGCAGTACCATTGTGAGTGGAAAAGGTTGAACCCAAAACCCTTGAAGTTTTCAGGGAAATAGAGTGAAGTGGCCAAAGAAGGCACGGCAATTTACAGTATGCAAATTTTTCTTTTGATCCCATAATTGCCCCATGTTTATTTTATCCCTTTCATTGTCTTTGATTAAAAGAGTTAATCTAGGAAGATGTCTGTCTGTGATTTGTCTGAACACTGCCTGCCTAGTTCATCACATGTGCTTTTGATAATTATCTTGATAGTACTGTATAATCCACGTGGCTCTGCCACA
Source organism: Herpailurus yagouaroundi (assembly GCF_014898765.1). Taxonomy (NCBI): domain Eukaryota; kingdom Metazoa; phylum Chordata; class Mammalia; order Carnivora; family Felidae; genus Herpailurus; species Herpailurus yagouaroundi. The sequence continues at coordinate 69,302,363 of NW_024412388.1, forward strand.
ACACATCCAAGTGCATTCTCCTGTATGTTTGTATTTTAAAGAAATAGAGCAAGGAATTTATTACTTAGTGATCACTTGAAAATGTCAGAATATCCTGTGTTACCTGATAAAAAGGAGCTTGACTATTTAGAATCACAGATTGGTGAATTGGTGAACTTTGAAATAACTTTGATTCTTCAGAAAAAGAAATTAAAACCTGGAAAGGTAAAATGACTTAACCAAGTTCACAAGGCTGACCAACACACTTTAGTACTCAGTAATCTTTCCATATGTACATATTTGAGCAGTGTAGACTATGCTCTCTTTGTATATGTGTCTTAAACAACACTACATTTCCGAAAATATAATTTTCATCATGTGTATGTTTTGTGAACATTTCCTGTAGTTGTTTCCTGTCAAGTTGACTAACATTCATTGGTGGATTTCAGATTGCATGAAAACTTATAAAATTATTATCAACTAGGGGGCTTGAAAAGTCATACGGTACTTTTCTATTCATGACCTTTAATAAGAACACAGGCTCTGGAGTCTGACAACCATGTGTGTGTTACATTCAAACCCTTAGTAATCCTGGAGAATCTGAATTTAACGTGTTAGTTTCATACTTTGTAAAGTTGTTCTTATAACAATAACCTACTCCATTGTTTTTTGTTGTTGATGATGATGTTGCTTAAAACAAAAAAAGTGATCCATATAAAGCATTTAACACAGTGTCAGAACATATTGATTGCTGTGTAAATGTTAACTGTTATAATACAGTAAAACCTTGGTTTGTAACTTGTTCTGTGAATGTTCTGTAAGGCGAGCAAGCATTTCTAATAAACTTTAACTTGATAAACAAGCGATGTCTTGCAATAAGAGTAGTACATGTTGCTGACTGTTACAGGATCACAACTGAGCCAATGGTTCTTGAAATTCACTTTGATATACAAGTGCTTTGGATTACCAGCATGTTTCTGGAAGAAATTACACTTGCAAACCAAAGTTTTACAGGGATTTACTTTTCTGTCTTCCTATTTGAATTTTTGTATTTCTGATTGGAAACACAGGGTTTAAACACGAAAGTTCATAAACATGTAATTCATCTGTCTTTGTGAGAAACACTAATGAACCCCAGTAGGACCTAGAAAATAATAAATTGTCAAAATATAAATATTTTTCTTTTTTTGAGGATGACACATCATTTTCATTGATTGTAAATGGTTTATCTATTTATTAATGTTTACTATTTTTATTTTCATTATCAAAGGAAAATAGATATGACACACAAAAAATGCAATTCTATATGGTTTTAACAAATACTAGTCGATTTAGCTTTGGTTCAACAAATACTTACTGGAATTATGTATCTTGTACCCACCTAGGCATTGGAATTATAACTAAGAACGCTATCATCATAGTTAGCAAGGAAGATATAAATTAAAAAATGAATATGCATAGTACCATGGGGTAATAATAAGTACTTTAGTAAAGATGTGTATAAAGTTCAATGGAAACAGGGGAAAGCGCAAGACTTTATAGAGGAGAACATGTACGATGCAAAACCATAGACACTGTAGCATTGAATAAAGCAATATTCACTGTTAAGAACTCATCCAGTTCTGTGCATTGGAAGTATAAGTACCATGATCTCTCTTCTCCAGAAGATTCTATGTTAGAAATCTAAATTATTAAAATGTGTTGATTTTCCATCTCTTTTTCCTTTTCTTTTTTCTTACTTTACCTGTTTGGATGATTGTACCCTAAGGATTAAAAATCCTCTCCGAATTACCAAAACAGCAGGACACTCAACGACACAACTTCTTAAATATCTTTCAAAGGCAGGGGGAAATTCACTTAGAACCATAACTGTAATCCTGCAGATATCAACAACTACAAAAATTAAGGGCTTAATTTAAAAACCACAGTGCTTCATAATATCCTATATTTTTGACAAGTAGTGAAAGTTGTGAAATATGGCTCCAAGCCAGTCTTCTAATAATGTGCTCTAACATTCATAATATTTTCTAATAATATAAATTTATTCTCATTTATTAAGGAATTATAATTGCAAAGTATCTCTGCCTTTAAAATACTCTGTACTTCAAATTTTTTATGATGCTTGTTTGAATTTCCATTAAAAGCTTCCACAGCTTTTGCTATTGAAATGAAGCTCTAAAGCATCTTTTCAATCAAAACAAATATAACAATATTAGTTTAAACTGAATTATTTGTATGGGCAGTACGGTACAGTATCAGGAAACAGAAGAAGCAATAATACGTGTAAAAGTTTATTTACTTATGAACTTTCACAAATAAACTTTGAGAGGTCGGCCTATTTACTGTCTGTCTTGACATTTGTCCAGCTCCATTTCTGTATTCCTTCTTCATTGCTGGTGTGCCTCCCACATACTTGTAATAACCTCATAAGACCATAAACCCTCTTAGTGAAAACCTCCGATGTTTGGGGTGTGGCGCAATCCTCTGAAGATTTCTATGCTCTAAATTATGCCTTTTTCTGCTCTCTTCATTCCAGTTACACCTTTAGTTTTCTCAGTAGAACTGAGAGCTTAGCCGAGTCTGAGAATTGGTGATTTTTAAGTCATATCAAAGTGTAACCCAGTCACCCTTCTGGAGGACTGTTTGAGTGTTAGAAAGAAGGTGCATGTTTTACCAGGTGATTTTATTACATTGAATTAGTGAGAGGCATTGCACAATAACATTAAAGAGAACAGGTTTTGGCTTTGCATTGACCTGGACATGACCCAGTTTTTCAACTTGAAGTTTGTAACTTGGAACTGTTTAGTTCTGAATGTTAAGGTGGTTTTTTTTCCCCCTATAAAAAGGCATATAGGGGATAGTTTATATGATGCAGAGTAATTAATTAAAAGGATAGAGAGAAGGAAAAAAATACTGAAATTAGTGCTGGTCTTTTATAAGAGTAATGTGCAAGATGGTGACAGGTTAGAGAATTGAATTAAAAAACTTGAGGCCGCGTTGAAGTTTTTGAGAATGGTAGCTAACCCATAGGTAGAACACCCAACAGTGAAGGTGGACCTCTTGCTCACATAGCTCCTCCCAGCTGTTCTTGGCTTTCTTTCTGTGTGTTTACCCTTTGTCCTAGGCTGTGTTACTACTTCATGGGTCCAGTGGCTGAAAACTTAAAATTCTCATTTTTTATTCTATCTGGGAATCTTTTTTCAGCACTTATGAACGGTCGTTTTCTGCACTCTTCCTAATACACCACACTTGAATTCATATAGCACTTTTAATTATTGAGCAGTATTATGTACATTATCTCATTTTAGAGTCACACAGGTAGGAAAAGTAACATCATACATGTTTCATCTCTGCTCTGTAGGCGACAAAAGTGAATCTTAGATAAATTTTGCCCTTCCCGGGTTATTTCAACTTATCGGACTAGATTGGAGCAGCGCTGGCCCACTGCTGCGTGCTTCCATTTATACCAGTTTTAAATAAAGTGTCTATAAATCTAAATCAGTTATTGTACCATAAGCGTATTACTATCATAGCATCTTAGTTTTTTTCTGGGGAGGGGGACTGCTAAGACAAATATTTTTTAAGATAATGCTAACAGCAATGAATATGTCTACATTAAATGAGAAAGTGAAGTCAGTGTATATCAGAGCTTATATTCCACTGCCTAAATGAACATTGTTTCTTGATTAGTTGTTACATTCTCTATTTGTAAAACTTGTCATTTATAAGTCTATCAATTAAATTTGTCCTTTTTCTTTGGATTTACTCAAAAAGAGCCACTTAGTTTCTTATTGTGAATAGATTATACGTGAGTAGATTATACAGATAGTATTTGCTAGAGTAATTTAAATTTTATTATACAGGTGAAGAGTCCAGCCAAAGATACATATTAAAAAAACTAAAAAATTCTTGACGTATAGTAAAGAATCAAGGAGTTATTTAATAAATATATGGATGACTTAAAAAACATACTTTTGGTGACATCTCTTGAATATAGACATGAATCGTATTACTTGAAAATGCCTTATTAAAATAATTTATTTCATACATGTCTTAATTTTATTTCTTTCTTTTTTTCACTTTTAAGGTTTCAGCAGAGCAGCTTTACCATTCGGGTTAGTTAGGCGAGAATTATCCTGTGAAGGTTATTCTATAGATCTGCGATGTCCAGGCAGCGATGTGATCATGATTGAGAGCGCTAACTATGGTCGGACAGATGACAAGATTTGTGATGCTGACCCATTTCAGATGGAGAATACAGATTGCTACCTCCCAGATGCCTTCAAAATTATGACTCAAAGGTAGATGCTTCTGTGTTATTATCCTGTTTTAGCTACTACATCCAAAGTAGATGAATAGAGTCCGTTCTCAGCCCATTTATTAAACTGAGTGAGGGTTTTACCTACTACTGTTGATTTCTACTTTTAAGCTTTCAACATTTAAATCTCTGTATCATTTTTATATAGCTTAACTTAACAGAAAGAATATGCAATATGCATCTTTTGATTTTTATATATCATAAGATACAGAGAAAAGAATATTTCAAATGTAATTTTGTTTTTTGGGCCTGTAGAGTTTTGAAATATTTTTTTAACAACAAGAATGTTTAACTGGGTCTTTGGCAATAGTTGGTCTTTAATTTTTTTTTAAGTTTATTTATTTATTGTGTGAGAGAGAAAGAGAGCGAGTATACACACCCACAAGTCAGGGAGAGGCAGGGAGTGATGGAGAAAAAGAGAATTCCAACTCAGAGCGTAACTCGGGGCTCGATCTCACGAAACATGAGATCACGACCTGAGCAGAAATTAAGAGTGGGATGCTTAACTGATTGAGACACCCAGGTGCCCCAGGTCTTTAATTTTTTAATTAATATTTTTTACAGAAAAAATGGGCAGAGAAAGTACAGAGAGTTACTATGTCCCATTGCTACACAGGCACAACCTCCCCAGTTATCAACATCTTGCATCACAGTGGTCCATTTGTTATAATAGATGAACCCACACTGACACCTCATTATCACCCAAAGTTTATACTTCACATTAGGGTTTATTCTTGGTGTGGTGTGTTCTATGGCTTTTGGCAAATTTATGATGGCACATGTCCACCATTGTGGTATCAGGCAAAGTGGTGTTGCCATTGTAATAGGTGTATAGTGATATCTCATAGTTTTGATTTACATTTCCCTAATGACATTTCATATTGAACATCTTTTACTATGTTTACATATTTTCTGTTTGTCTTTATTGGTGAGGTGTTGTTCAGGTGTTCTGCTCATTTTCCAATTGGATTGTTCTTTTTTTTTTTTTTTTTTTTTTTTTTTTCTGAGAGAGAGGGTGCACGAGAGAGTGAGCAGGGGAGGGAAAGAGGGAGGAGAGAGAGAGAATCTTAAGCAGGTCCCAGGCCCAGCACAGAGACTGGTGTGGGGTGGGGTTCATCTCACAACTCTGAGATCATGACCGGAACCAGAATCGAGAGTTGGACGCTTAACCAACTGAGCCACCCAGACACCCCGTCCATTTTCTTATTGTTGAGTTTTAAGAGTTGTTTATACATTTAGGTAACAATTCTTAATCAGATAGGGCTTTTGCAAATATTTACTGTCAGTCTGTGGTTTATCTTCTCATTCTCTTGATCCTTAGCTTTAAAAAACAAACAAAATACAGCAGATTCAAGTTAAGAAAGCATATACTGGGCTTTCTCTCTTTCTCTCTCTCTCTACCCCCCCTTCATATATATATATATATATCTCATTGGTTAATATTGTGTTTTAAAAATGATGTGTTTGAATTATAAAATTTAAAATATATAAATGGTACCTCTTCACAGGATAATTGCCTGCCTATCTCTAGATAGAATACCAAAACACTGCTGACAATAGGCATTGCCTTTCCTCTGCCTTAACACACAGCACATAACTCCTGGTCTCTCTCTTTTTTTTTTTACCTCACTTTTGCTACACTTGGCATCTTAATCAAAATTCTCTTACATGTAAAATATTAAAATTGTGGTTAGTTATGGCCAAACTAGTACAATAGTATCCAGCAATTCTAGTTATTTGGAACATAGAGACTCTCTGAAGGAACATTTAAGTATCATAGAGTTTATTATACATTATTGCTTTTGTATTTTGTTTACTAGGAAAACCCTTCATCTTTCTGTTCAAAGCTTTCACCCTCTTCTCCTGCCTCTTTCCCCACCCTGGACTCAATATTCTGTCTAGTTTTCTGGCTTATTTATTAGTCTACCTTAAAGTAGAATAGCAAATTTTCTAGACTGGGGTCTGGTCAGTGTAGGGAAAATGAAAATATCAAGGGGTGGTAAGAGATGATGAAGAAAAAAATGAAAAAACTATTTAACAAAAAATCCATGCCATAGTAAGATGGGTACAAATTGCTGTAAAATCTCTGATTTCACAGAGACTATGTATTAGCATATTTTTTTATTGATAGCACGTTATGAGTAGTTTTTCTTTAATGTTAATGCTGATCAAGATGCTTTTTAAGAAACCAGAGAACATATACAATACTTTTGATAGATTTCCATCAAAATATTTTTTATTTTTGGGGTGCCTGACTGGCTCAGTCAGTAGAGCATGGGACTCTTGATCTCAGGACTGTGACTTTGAGCTCCACATTGGGTATAGAGATTACTTAAAAAAATACATAAAATCAGGGGCGCCTGGGTGGCGCAGTCCGTTAAGCGTCCGACTTCAGCCAGGTCACGATCTCGCGGTCCGTGAGTTCGAGCCCCGCGTCGGGCTCTGGGCTGATGGCTCAGAGCCTGGAGCCTGCTTCCCATTCTGTTCTCCCTCTCTCTCTGCCTCTTCCCCGTTCATGCTCTGTCTCTCTTTGTCCCCAAAATAAATAAACGTTGAAAAAAATATTAAAAAAAAAATACATAAAATCTTTTTTTAAAAGTTTCTATTTTTAGTTCTTAAAGTGTTGTTATTAAAAACTTAAGACAAAATCTTATTTGCATAAATGGCATTTGAGAAAGGTTTTTTAAATTTAAAACAAATTTCATTATGGATTATGCAGTATTTTGAATCAAAACGTAACTTACCTTCTTTGGAAGAATGGATTCTGTACTCCCCTAAAATTGTAACACAACAGTTTACACATACTGTATCAAAAGTTGGGAACTGCTCATGCTAGAAAGACAATAAAGGCAGCCACTAATAATTGACTTTATCCATTCTTTATATTATTGAACTGTTTAATTTAATGATATTAGATGAACATCTAGAAGTAGGCCAGAGAGAAATGGGAAGTAAAGAATTATTACATAAAATGACCTGATTTTACAAAATTGACAGGCAAAAAAGCAGTGGAGTTGGTACAAAGAGAGGGTCTGAAAAAGCTGGCCTTAAGGAATTATACATTGTTGGTCACTTATCTTTGTGGATTTATACATTTAAATACATAATTCAGTATCCAACAAGATATATGTCTTATCACATTTATATCTATTAAATATAATTACCTATTGTAAGAAATGTAGAAGATAATAGCAAGTTATTTTCATTGTTTCATGATGTTATAAAACCAGGACTGCATTTTTTATAATTCTTTTAAGTTTTTATTTACTTATTTTGATAGAGTGAGCAGAGGAGGGACAGAGAGAGAGGCGGGAGAGAGAGAATTCCAAACAGTCTCCACACTGTCAGCATGGGGCTGATGGTGGGCTTGAACCCACGAACTGCAAGTTATAATAGAGCTGAAACCAAGAGTCAGACACTTAACTGACTGAGCCACCCAGGAGCCCCAATAATACTTTTAAAAGGCACCAGAGTTTTGGGGTATTTAAGATCAGTGAAAGCATAGACTTATTCTCTGTAGCCTTGTTATCAAAATATCCAGTCTGTGATGTTTTAATGCAAATAAGGTGTTAATTCCAAAACTAGCTGTAGAAACCCCATTTTTAAATTGTATTATACTGGTAGCTTATAATTATTTAGTCAGCACAATGACAATTTAAACAAGAACACTTTTGGGGGCGCCTGGGTGGCTCAGTCGGTTGAGCGTCTGACTTCAGCTCAGGTCATGATCTCATGGCTCCTGAGTTCAAGCCCCACCTTGGGCTCTGTGCTGACAGCTCAGAGCCTGGAGCCTACTTCATATTCTGTGTCTCCCCCTCTTTCTGTCCCTCCCCTGCTCTCTCTGTCTGTCTCTCTTTCTGCTCCTCCCCTGCTCTCTCTCTCAAAAATAAACATTAAAAAAAATTTTTAAACAAGAACTGCTTAGTGACAATGAAGACAATATTAAGAGGACTTAAAATGAGTTTCATAGTGGTAGCTTATAAGAGTTCCATTCTATGAGTGTCAGAATATAAACCTTTAAGGAAGTCTGCCATATTTGGTACATAGTTTAAAATAGCTGGAAGAAAATATGTAGATAATATTTTTGCAGCTGAATTATTAATGAATAATTATTGAATATCTTATTTTTTAAGTAAGTGTAGGGTTTGAACTCTTGGCCCCAAGAGCAGAGTCTCATGCTCCAGACAGGCAGCCCATTTTATTTAAGTATATCCCTGTTTTTTTTAATTGAAAAATAATTTTCAGTATTCACAAATGAAGTAAGATTTATTTTTACCATACTCCTAATAATTTGGCAAATTATCTATTTATAATTGTCAGAAAATGTGATATTCAATAATGTAGGAAAAGGCATTTTTTTGGCTTTAAGAAAAAAACTTCTCTTTTGAAAGCTCAAATAAAAGCACTTGATGTTTTCTATTGAATTTCTAAAACACTGTGATGGAGATAAACACAATTTTCAATACCATTAATATATGTTTGTCCCCTTTCCTTACTGTCATCACTTCAACAGTTAAGAATCAAGTAAATAAATACACTTGTAATTCTGACTGTAGTGGTGGTGAAGTATTAATAATTGTTACTGATTCTTCATTTTCTATTTCCTGTTCATTTAAAAGTGTGAAACCAAGGCTCTGTCAGAAAGTGATAGTACACTTGTCTTATAAGTACACCAAATGGCTCACCCTAAAAAGTGAGAAAAGAGCTTCTTCCCTAAAATGATTTTAATACTCTATAAAATAATCACCATTAGAGAGAGTATTTTTAGCACTCTTTGAAGATAATATAGTGAGGTTCCTTAAAAAAAATGTGCAAGGGGTGCCTCGGTGGCTCACTAGGTTAAGCATCTGACTCTTGATATTGGCTCAGATCATGATTTCGTTGTTCGTAGGTTTGAGCCCTGCACTGGGCTTTGCACTGACAGTGTAGAGTCTGCTCGGGATTCTGTCTCTCTCCTCTCTTTCTGCCCCTACTCCCACCCATCTCAAAATAAATAAACTTAAAAAAATTTTTTTAAAGAGTAAAAAATGTGCAATACTTTTAGCACTTTGATTTCATTAAAGCAAAAAAGAAACAAACAAACAAAAAAAACCTTACTACAACTCTGAAGTATTTGATGAATAAGTAAATTAGAGTTTGCTAACAATGTCGGGTTTTTGCAGCACTTAGGGACAATCTAGTTAGTGTCTTAAAGTGATGTGCTAAATTGTATCTGAGATCCTCTTGTAGTGTCATTTATGACTATCCCTTTGCTCAAGTTCTTCTCTCTGAGAGCCTGACCATTCTGATTAAGGTAGATTGCTGCCGTTCGCTATGCTTTATAATATGCCCTTAAGTTTTGTAGCACTTTGGTTTAGAGATCTGAAAGTAAATGTGTACTTCCCACTCCCCTCCCCCAATATTTAATGTTAGGGTAACATGCATGGGTAGGTGAGGTTTTACATGTAGAGTATGAGTTACAGAGTTAATTCATACTAGCAGATATGCACCAGTGTTCTTCTGTCAATAAATACAAAGAGGTTCTAAAAGTAATAACGTATTCCTCTCAAGATAGAATACATGCCTGAGGTTTTCCCTATGGTAGGAAAGGTATATTTTTGCCATTGACTCGAAAATAAGCTGTTTTTGTGTTGAAATTGACTAAGACAAAAAAGGACTGTCCTACAAGTGGAGAACTAGCTCTTTCCTTTAAAGCTTCTGGCCAAAATTTTAGCCCACATATAGATAGCAACTGGCTAGAACCTCATAGCAAAACTATGTTACGTTTCTGGGTTTTTTTTTTAAGTTTATTTATTTTGAGAGAAAAAGAGTGCACGGTTATTACATAAAATTCAGTGTATTTTTGGTAGTTATACTACTCATATCAGTTTATTTGGGAACGAGTTTGCCTATAAATAAATGGTTCAGCAAGCGATTGCTTATACAGATTTGGTGCTCACAAGAGTGGTAAAGGAACATATAGATGAAGCAAACATTAATGTAAAGTTAAATTTGCTGGTGAATAGGTGATATCATTCACAGACATTATGTAGTTTGAGCATGCAAAAACTCTAGAGAACACCTGAATATAAGGGACAGAGGTAAAGTTGCCATCAAGGAAACCAGGACAGGCACAGAAAGATAATGTCTCATAAAGCCAATAGTAAAGTTAATAGCAGTCGTAATAGTAAAATAATAGTGAAGTATAAAAGATGTACACTTTTTTCCTTGTTGATATTGAAGGTTTGGTCCTGTCTAGATAGCCCAAATAAAAGAACATTTAGGCTTTTCATGATAGAGTTTCAGAATAGATATCAAGAATATCTATTTATAAAGTAGATTTATAAAGTAGGAACACTATTCAGGGACTTATGTCTTAAAAGGAAAAAAAAAATCTAGCTTCTAGAGCTTGGGTACAGTTTCATTAAATTAAGCTAAGTCAGTAGGTGACAAAACTTATTTCAGAGCCTAGATCTTTTCCAACAAGGGTTGGGATGATGGAAGTAAGCTCAAATATATAGGAACCAGATCAATTTGTTCCTATCCTACATCCCATTCAGTTACTTTTCCATCCTTGAATTTCTCTTTTGTCAACCTATCAGTGTCCCACCCAACTCTTTACAAGCATAATCACGTTTTACTTAACATGTCAACCCAACAGCAGCTCAAGCGGTGACAGTTTCTTTTCCATGACTCATTACGTTACAGCAGATGTAGAGTGAGTCTGGAAATTTAGTGCGTATTCACGGCGTGCCGTTAGAAGTAAGACTCCATGGAAAGGACCATGCCTGCCTTAGTTAGGAGTAAGCATGAGGATCTCTCCCTCTGCCTTTCCACCTTTAATTCTTACTACCAGTCAAGGCACATAGACTTTCTTTGGGGGTGGGTGGTGGGGACATACGTGATTGTTTAAAAGAGTTATTGAATAACATTGTTAGACTGCTGAGGAACTTGGGACTCATCATATTTTGGCTCTGTTTCTTTACATCCGGTAACAACTGTCATTGCATTCAGTACATTTTGTTTACACGACAGCACATATATTCTCCTCACTTATTTAAAAAATATCCTTGAGAAGAAGTGGTAACATGATAGGCCTTTTTTCACTTTGTGAACTTTTAAAAAGGTTGAATTATTTGCTATAAAGGCTGAAACTTCAATTCGTTTAATACCTAGAATCTCATTACTATCTTCATGACATGAAAATTTATTATTAAATAATAATAACTAATCTCATTAATTCTGCTATCTAGACTTTAAAAATCCACTTCTGTTATTTTCAACTATACTGATAAGATATTGTGTATAAAATATTGAAAAGATATATACACATAGTCATACAAAACCTTCCTATGACAACTGATGAATATTGGAAGCTTCTCGGAATTTACCAAGAAAATCCACCAAAATGCAGTCACAATTCTGCTAGTGTCCTCTGGCAGACTTCATGATTATAGATGTCAGTGTGGATATCCTCTCCTTGACATACCGCCCTCTCAACTTTTATATCATTTTAGATCATTCGGTCTTCATAAAGAAGCTTGTATCCAAGTCAGAGCTTTCTTATAGAAAGAGTTTATTTAATTATTTTTTTATCTCCTGATCTCTCTTTACAGGTAACAATATACTTAAAACCTGTTTTTCTAAGATATTCATATCCCATCCTTATTAACAGCACTTTTTTAGAAGAAAAAAAAATTAGCCAAATCTGCTTTTTCACCTAATTTGATATTTTATAATTTATAATTTTAATTTTATAATTTATAATTTTATAATTCTGGGGGTTCGTGTATTTTATTCTTGCATGATTGTAAATACTTACTGGTCAGGGATACTTTTGCTTAGTCTGTTTATTCATTGAACCTATTCATTCTCATAGAATTTAAGCCTGCCATTTCTGAAGAACTATATTCTTACCTTTACGCTGCTTATCCCAAGTGCTTTTATCTATCTGTGGTGTCAGATTTATCAGCATTTTGTCCATTAAGATGAAATGTATCTGGGGAAAAATGAATAACTCAGATGCTACTAACTCATCATCTGTGTGCATTGTACTTAAGTTATTTTCTGTTAGGTGATGGATTTCCACGAATTCTTCACTTTTGGCCGAGTTGTTTTAAGACACCTAATGGAATCACAAGCACCTCTCTTTGGCCAAAGATTGGGAGGTTACTAGTATAGACTCTTGAACCTGAGTATAGTAATAAATAACCATTAAAGCTCTAATTGGTATATCTAATTGGACACATACTTTGCATGTCACTTACCAATGGGCATTTAAACCAAAGCATTCATTATAGGAAGAGGAGACTAGTGGCAGTAATAAACATGAAACATATTAAACATTCACATTTACTATGCAAGAAAGACTAATAAATTGTAAAATGGCTTAGAAGACAAATAACAAATATCCCTTACAACCCTGGTTATCAAATGTAGAAGAAAGAAACAGTGTCACATCAAAGATTCTGCTCTACAGGGTTCTCTGTTTCTCCTTTTAAAATGAAAATTAGTCAACAATTCTACTGGATAATGAGTACTAAGAGAATAAGTGTGAATTAACAGTTTTCTCTGGTACTTATGGTTAATATGTGGGTTGTTATGTCTTTTGGTCAAGGAAGCTAGGACGATTTTCCCTATGAACAAAACATTACTGATCTTCAGTGTTTCCTAAGAATTAAGAGGTTTGAATAATACCTTAAAAGTCTGAATTTGATTTTGGTTTTGGAGAGATACTGGGCGGATGAGGGAAAGAGAAGTTAGGTTTTTAAAAGGAAAAACCTACCTTATTTCAACTCTAGTGATTTTGGTTCAGTTATTATTTTTGTTATTTTTTTTAAGTTTATTTATTTATTTTCAGAGAGAGAGAGCATGAGCAGGGGTGGGACAGACTAGACTGACTTGGGACTTGAACTCACGGCCATGAGATCATGACCTGAGCCGAAACCAAGAGTGGGACGCTTAACCAAATCAGCCACCCAGGCACCCCTGGTTTTTATTTTTAGAAGTTATCTTTATTTTTGAAACCAAAGTGGAGAGGTGAAGAAATAAAAGCAAATGTAAACATTGATTTGACATACAGATTTTAATATTATTGTAAATACTCTGTTCATAATCCCTTTCATAGCCTTGAGTATCATTTACTCCAGCTTTCTTATTTGAAAGCTGTTTCAGATGAGATTACAGTGATATTTTAATAGTACATATATTGTTATCTACCTTGTAGTTTTATCTCACTTAGAACATACCCTGCTTCACACTATAATACTGGTTTCTATTTACAAAGTCAACTTAAACATTAATTGTGTTAACTGACAGAAACAAAGTCCAATTTAGACTTATATTACCTGAATGTACTAGATAATCAGTGTTAAATAACTGAAAGCACACTGTATCTGCTTACATAAGACTAGTTTCAAATACCCATTTGAGTTTTGTTTTGTACCTAAGTGTGACTTCTTTTTTAGTATGTAGCTGCTCCTTGATGGCATACTACTAGTGTTGTGTATAAATATAACTTACAAGCATCCTTTTAAATTTTGAACAAATAAAAATAGTTAATCACAGTTATAGAGAATAGAAACGAAATTTATTAGATTTTCAAATCAAGACATAGTCACTATGTTTTCTCTGTATTTGGCTTTCTCTCCCCACTCCCCACCAAAAGCTCATAGCCAAATGCTAGTGAAATGTAATATATTGCACATTTTTTCTACCACTATAAAAAATGAACAAATTATGATTTGTAACTTCACTTAAGAATTTGTAATTCCTTTTTGTATGCAGTGCAGCGTCTTATCAGCATGTTTATTGCCAGGAAATTAAATGTATTTGTTGAAGCTTTGGAATAATTTTAGTGTCTGAAAATATACTGTTTATTACTTAATGCATTTTTATTATGTAATAAATAATAACAAAATGTAATTTTGAGTGAAATTGATAATTTTCCAGCCTAACAATCCTTTTTATTTTATTGAGATTTCTCGGCCAGTAAAAAAAAAAAAAAATCCTGTGTGTTATTGGGTAGAGGGAAAAAAAATCCTTAGTCACTGTTATAGTCCAAATCCTAACTTTATTTTCTTACTAGCAGTTTAGGAGCCCTGCTTTGCCTCTCAAAAGCAGGTAGCAGTTGTGAATCAGTATCGCTTATAATATATTCTATTGACTTATCAAATGAAGACAAAAATACAGCTAAGCTGTCATTAATTGTGGCGTTGCTGATTTTTCTATGTATCACATAATGAAACTGAACCTAGACCAAATTCGCAAGAGCAGCAGTAACAAAAACACCAGTATCGATACATGGCTTTGTACTTTGCCTAAGAAAATTATTGTGGTTAATTAGGTTTCTGATAGCATTACATGTTTATTTGTCCTACAGTTTTTAAAGACCTATTTTTACTTTGCTATGTATTTTCTTGAAATAAAGCAATCAGTTACAGTTGGTAATGCTGTTTGCTATTCCACAATTAGATTTAGACCTAATATCTCTGATGTTTCTAAGAAAAGTCAGGTTTGGAAGAAATACAAAGTGAGTGATTCTGTAATCTTGATATTTGTTGCACATAACAATCAAGTGTATCCTTTAACCAATGCATGCCACCGTTCTCCCAGTAGTTGTTCAAATGTCATATGCAACCAACACCAACATAGTTTTAGAACTCACCTAACCACACTCCCCATTGCCTTAAAGAGAATGTCTGAAGTGATCGTCACTCTGTGTAAGTTGTCTTGAGATTATGGCAGTGGTCTTTCTGTTCAGTTTTACAGACCAGAGATCCATCATTGTTATTGACCTCACCTGTAATGTGTGAAAATACTACTCTGTCTAAAAGTGGATTCACCATGAAGTTAATGAATCTTAAACATCAGAGCCCTTCACTTGAACAAGCTCTTCCAAGTCTTTGTTAGAACCCCTAGCGGTATGCTCACAGGGTCATATGTTTTTGTAAAGTTGGCTGAAGTATGATATTTAAACACAATCTTAAGGTTTTGATTTCATTCTCTGACTTCTCTGTTACACTTCCCCTCATTTATGGTCACTTAGGAGTAGCCAAGAACTAGTGGGATTCTGTTAAGTAGAGGTTCTGGTGGTGATAAATTCAGTTTGGGTTTAGTGGTGTATTTTTATGTGGTTTGCAGACACTCGTGTACAGTTTAGTTATTGCTGGCTATTCTGGTGAAGAAATGGCCTCTAGGATTGCTCCTATTATTCATTATATTGCCTTACTGATTGTGGCATAAATGTGCAAGGCCAGATGTCATATTACAATTTGAATGTGTCCTGTGGCACCTGAAATATGTGGCAAGTGGAGGAAAAGTAATGTTTGAAGTGAATGGAGCCAGAAGCTACTCTGTGGAAAACCTTTTCAGTCATTAAATGTGTAAAAAACAGTAAGTGGGGGATTTGGTTTTCATATATAATGAATCAAAGCAGAAGTTCTCTCCCTTGTATTCTGGAGGGAGTATATAGACAACAAGTCAGATGTGGTACTTACAATTATAAGAGCAACATGCTGTTCCCCTCTTTTAGTGAGTAGCATATAAAATAGAATTTACCAGAATACCTGTGTTTGTGGGACACGGGCTGTAGGAGTTCAACAGGCATGAGCATCTGTGACGTTGTAGGCGTGTACTTTGTGTATGCTGACCATCAGTAGTAAATAACAAATTTTGAGTAGCTGTTCTAGAGGAAAACCAAAACTATAGAAAGTGACAGTATGAAATTGTTATATATGAGACAATGGTAGGATTTGTGGTGAAAAAATATTAAACAAAATATGAAGGAATGCCGGCAATCAATTTATTAAAATGTTATTTCAGTTTTCTGGATTTTGTTGCTTGTGATGCTTGTTGGCTTTTACAAATGTGTTGTTTATCGTGATTTCTTTTCTTTTTTTCTAAATAACTATTCACTTTGGCACCTTATTTTCCACTTGAAATTTTTCTGGTTTTTATTCCCCTTAAAGTGGTACCTTTAAATTTTATAAGCTTTGGACCTCCCAAAATTTTAATCTGCCCTTACCATTTTTATTTATAATGTGATGAGTTTGAGAAATTGTCAGTCCTCTACTCGACAGTCATAAGTTGATCTATATACTTCAGGACGTTTCATCGTATCTTTTTTTATTTTTATTTTTTTCATTGTGTCTCCATTGTATTCTAAAGATTTAGAATTTGGGATGAGAATGTGAAAAATTAAAAATTTAACAAACAAATTTATTAAGGGGCATTAATTAAATAGATAGCAAAACATTCATTTATTCATTAAATAAAAGATTTAAGATTTAAAAACATTCTGATAGTTTATGTTAAGTAAATGCTTTGTTTAAAACCTTTCTGTTATGATGTAGGCTAAACTAAGGGAATTTTTTTTTATTTTTTTAATTTTAATTTATTTTTGAGAGAGAGAGAGAGAGACAGTGTGAGCTGGGGAAGGGGCAGAGAGAGGGAGACACAGAATCTGAAGCAGGCTCCAGGCTCTGAGCTGTCAGCACAGAGCTCAATGCGGGGCTCGAACTCATGGACCGAGAGATCATGACCTGAGCTGAAGTCGGATGCTTAACCGACTGAGCCACCCAGGCGCCCCTAAACTAAGGGAATTTTTTTTTTTAGGCACTTTCCAAAACATCTTATTTAATTTCTCAAAACATGTTACAAATGATAGATCTGAAGTTCTAAAAGTAACTTCTTGATGACTCAGTCATTTTTTTTTGTAATTTAACTTTATTTTTTATATTTTAAAATTTACATCTAAATTAGTTAGTATGTAGTGAAGCAATGATTTCAGGACTAGATTCCTTGATGCCCCTTACCCATTTAGCCCATCCCCCCTCCCACAACCCCTCCAGCAACCCTCAGTTTGTTCTCCATATTTATGAGTCTTAAACTAAGGGAATTTTAAGTTGAGTAAGGTTTAAACAAATTTTTAAGAAATGATACTAATGGGCTTTGCTTTTATACTTTTTTTCCATTTTTCCCACTCCCCATATTTGGAAGTTTCCTGCACCCTCACCCCAGACTCCTATCGCAGCCAAGAATCTTATGGAGGAAAAATATGACTTTTAAGTTACTTTTCTTTAGTAATGATTTCAGGTCCATAAGATCCGTAATCAAAAAGTCTTTTAGTAAATCAAACATTTTTTTTTTTCTTACTACTCTTGGAATTTTCCAAAACAATGCATCAAGAGGAGGCAAGGGAAAGTATGCCAATTTTTCTAGGACATGTTATAATTTCGTATTTTTTTTCATACATTAAATTATCTTATGACCCAGTCCTAAGATGTTCTCATTGTTAATTCATGGGATTCTGTATATATAATTTAAAAGAATGTTTATAAGTAACTTTTGAAATCTATTTGTGGGTTGTTAGGTGAATGAGACTCTACCCTTTGGAAATGTAAATAAACAGGTATGTTAGACAGAAAGATAGATAATGGTCATTACAAATACATTATCTGATAAGTTGATTTGAGACCTTTATATGTGCATTGCCATTTATTTCCACCCTTGACGAGTAGACCTTTATTAAGCTGTGATGATTACTGAATATGAAATGTAACCAAGATTATTTTTTATTCAAATATAATTTAAATATTCATCAAAGAGAAGCTATGCTTGAGACTGACAGAGACTATTAACATCAAAAAATATAATTAACTGCATTGGGTATCATGAAGCAGAGTTAGCCAAATAGCCGAGAGGTCTAATTGCTCTAGAGTTTGAGAAGCAATGGTTTTATTTTATGCCGTAGCTGTGGAATTAATAGTAATGCGGTTGCCTATGTGGGCCAATTAAAAGCTGCCTGTTAAGGTTCATTGCTCTATAGGAAACCCTTTGAATATCGCTTAGTAAACAGGATTGACATGTCAGTGTGTACAAGAAGATGCAATACAATAAAATCTGTGAAAATGAGAAGTAACGTTAAAAGAACTGTTTTTGAAAACAATTCATTAAACTCTGTACAAGTACAGTGTTATAGTGGCTGTCGTGGTGTGCCCTCGGATTCCCCATTCAGGATGGGGGACTCTTTCCCTCAGCTGCCAAGGCTGTTGCCTGCTGATGGGCTCTCTGTGAGTCCCCGCCCAGGACCCGGGTTGAAGGGATCTTAAACCCTTCTCCCCAGAGGCAGCCCTCACCGAATGCCAAAGTACAAAGGCTTTGCCTCCTCATCTTTTGCTTCATTTTGACACAGCTCCGAAGGGCCCTCCCGATTCCAGAGCTCCCTCCCTGAGGAATTTGAGGGGCCTTTGTTGCAACTGCATTAGACTTCTCCCCAGTCCCGCTTCCCTGATAGTTCCAAGAGCTGTGAGCCTCCCAGAGATCTCTGCCCCAAATTCTGCTTCCCATGTTACCCAACCTGAGAAAGGTACTGATGATAAATATAAAAACAAGTCCTGTCAGTGGTACTGGTTACATACATTGTAGGAATCTGGCAACCAAACACTAAAGTAGTTTTAACCACTCCCCCCAATTGCCCAATTCAGGTCTACAAGTGGCATTTTATCTTTGTCATGTGATCCTTTTTCTTTAATAAAGGTAATATGCCGACCTTTGTGGTGCTATTACGCTTTTTAGCTGAATACAAAAAGAAAGCACTCCTGATTGAACCCAAAAGATTTTGCCTTGCCCAGACTGTAGAGATTTAAAAGTGGGCAGACATTCTCATGACACTTTGACCTTAACGAGGTTGTTGAAATGGAAAGTTGAAGGGCCAAAGATAAGAGCAGTCGCAAAGCTCTTCTCGTGTTTCTTTTCTTAATGATGATATATCAAATACACTTAATAAATTGTGATTCCTAACAAAATATGTAATGTTATGCGTTGAGTGTAGTATTTTAAGGATTAGAATACTTTTTTGCAAATAAAAATAATTCTAACACTGTAAATTATGCAACCTCAAATACAGTTTATTAAATTAAGATATCCTATTTGTCTAACTAAGACATGTAAAAAACTTAGATTAGCTTAATAGGTCTTAAGTAATAATGAAGTAATGAAGTAATAAGGTGTACCTTTTGCCCTTCGTCTGCAGTGATAAAGATGTTTTCCTAGGCATCCATTATTTAATATGCTTACCCTGTTTATATCTGTGGCCCAAGACTGCATGTCAGCTTTCAGCGGCGTGGCGTTGCTGCTTCACAACACACAGCCCTGTACTCCCAAGCCTGTACATGGTGTTAGCGGTATTTTAAAGCTCTTGAGTCTAACATTTTATAGGTCACAACGAACTGAGCCTTTCAGACAAGTTACTGATAGGAAGCTAATTCCGGCTAGGAATATAACATGGAATGGAAGGCCCTGCCTTCATTGTAGTTTTTAAAAACTTACACAAACCATGTAAATCAGAAACGTTTTAATTTGGTTTCTGTCCTATGGGTATGGAACTCTGCTTGACTTCTGAAAATTGTATTTTATCTTTCATTCATTGATTTATGCTCCCAAATAATTACTGAGCTGCAGGATGTACAAGCTAATGTGCCGAACACTGTAAAGGTATTTATGAACAACTGGTAAGAATATATACTTGCAAGCCTACAGACTGATGTTTATAGAATTAATAAATTTTAGACTAAGACACAGCATTAGTCACTGCACATATTTCGGGGATTCTTAAACTGAGCGTGAACCCCTCAAAGATGTAGTCTGGTGAAGAAGATGAGATGTGTACAGAAATAAGTATGATACCAAATCTCTCAGCATAATAAACTTCCAAAACCTGATGAAGAAGGGAAAGTGATGAGCAATATCCTGAGGTGGGAAGATATACTATATGTTGAGGGAATACTGAGTAGCTCTGTTTAGGGAGTTATTCAACTTCTGACCTCACCCTCTCAAACTTTTATACTCTGAAGCATTTTACCAGCTTGCTTCTTCCTTTTGGACATTCTTAATTCTCCCCTTGTACTTAGGCTAAGGAAGAAAGGATCTTTCAAAGATTGTGTTCTTTATGTTTCTCAAAATATGGAATAGTTCTATACCATGTATTTAAAAAATACATTTTTAACCCTGTAATGTGAACATGGCAAATGACACTAGGGCCTCAGGTCCTTCGTATTAATTCTGAAACGACGACTTCATTTTTTTATAGCAGAGAACTGTAATACACAATTTCACATCCACTTCTTCATTTTCTTCTGCATAGATATTATTTGGTCTGGCTTATTTAGGGTATTACTATGCTTTCAAAATTGTAGGTATTTCTACACCTAGAATGTAATAGCGTATGATGTCTTATATTGCTGTTTCTAGTGCCAGAATCACAGGTGGATATTAAATTATCGTGTCCTTCCTTCCTTCCTTCCTTCCTTCCTTCCTTCCTTCCTCCCTCCCTCCCTCCCTTCCTCCCTCCCTCCCTCCCTCCCTCCCTTCCTTCCTACCTATTTATTTATTTCTCTATCTCTCTTTATCTGTCATCTATCTATTTATAGATAATTTCTTGCCCTTGAGACTGAATTGCAGTAAGAGGACACTTCCCTTGATCTGTGCTTTTTTAGAAAAAGAGCACTTTGGGTTAATATGCTGAAGACTGAATGCTTATGAGTAGGTAGGTGTTCAGTTATCAAGAATGCCATGAGCAATGCCTTGTTGCTTTCTTATCAGCTACTTCCTGCTGTCAGCTTGGCACTTATTTCAATAGAAAAGGATTTGCATCAAATGTAATGCCTTATTATATACAGCTAACACGGGGTTTTTAATTGTGCAAACACATGAGACTCCTGCAGTGATAGTCAATTTGATAAAAGGATTAGATTATGAATATTTTGTCATGATTAAAGATTAGTTCTGATTTATCATAAGTAAGCCAGTGAAATTTGCCATATTATTTATCAGTCAGGTGAGACTCCATTAATTTTGAGAGTGTATGAACCACAAAGTATCCACCTCTTTATAGAGTCTCTAATGAATTCAATTATTTATATTCAGATTATAGGTATTAAGGATTGTTTTTAGCCTTCCACACCTGCTCTACTGCTAAGAGTATCCCATGAGTCTGTGGTTCCAGCTTTTTGCCTTTATTGTTTTTCATCTCTTGTCTTTCAGAACAGTTAGGTAAACATCTGTACAAAATTTCCACAGTTTTTATTAAAGAAATGACAACTAGTATGTATCAACAGGACATTTTGAGTTGTCCCTTTGATTAAAAGAAAAAAAAAACCTGAATAAAAAAATAGAAGAGTGAGAATTCTAACTTAGAAAGTATTTATTGAGTGAGTACTTGTTGCTGTAAACAAGACTGGGCATTCTGGTGGATTTAAAAGAAACTTAACAACATCTAACTGGAGAGGGAAGACTAGTGTCCTAGAAATAAGACCTGATACAAGTAAGTGCCCAGCACTCTTAGGGGTTGTCTGCAAAAGAATGTAAACAAAACATAACGAGTATATCACTTAATTCTAAACATGGAACATACTTACCAAGTTAAATAAAAACTAAAATGTGAATTATACAAGAGATGACACAAAGTAGAATATGACTAATTGCCAAATTAGTTATATAGACCATTCCTGCCATAGGGAAAGGAGACAAAGATCACTTCCGGTTTGGATAATCAGGGAAGAAAGTATATTATACTGTTTGGCCAGCATAGTTTATGTGTTGGCCTTCTCTGTACCTCCTCCTTACCTGATGCTTCCTGCAAATGTGTTGGCCTCCCTCACACTTAAGTACAGGACAACAAGTTGCTACTCTTAGACTTGTATAGAGAGCACCGCTGTGAGATGGAAAACAGCAGTTCAACACTAGTAGCCTAGTGTCCTCAGCTCTAAAAATGTTCTGCCTCAGAGACTTAAGGTCCTTCATATGGTGCTTCATATTAAGAGAGAAATAGTTCAAGATATATACATAGTAATTTCTGTGAGGAGTCTGTTCTGGTGCATCTTTCTAGATGAGCAAGAACAACATAAGGAAAACACAGATAATGGTTTTTATGGGATGCAACATTAAAACTAGATAATAAAAGCATCCATACCTTTTAGAACAATTATGTAGCACTTTGTTTTCAGAATGACAGTGTTTTCCCTTTGTTGACCTTTTGGAGAAATGTTAACTCTATATACTCTGCTCCAACATTAATTTATTCAATTTGTATTATTAAGATAAGTACTCATTCTTTTGCGTCTCCTTTTACACAAGGCATTCCTATACATTTGTTTAAGAGCTATGTCACATATTTTACTACCAAAATATTTCATAAGTTGCAGGAGTAAAATTGATTGCTTTAAAATAAAAGTAATGTAAGAAAAGTGGATTTAGCTGAAAATTTTTGATGAGGAAATCATAGTAGTAAAATATGTAAAAGATTTTATGCCAAAAGAATTCACTTCAGGTAAAGAATAGCAGTGTTTTCTTGCCTCTTGATTAAAAAAAAATCAAGGCTGGGGCGCCTGGGTGGCCCAGTCGGTTAAGCGTCCGACTTCAGCCAGGTCACAATCTCGCTGTCCGTGAGTTCAAGCCCCGCGTCAGGCTCTGGGCTGATGGCTCGGAGCCTGGAGCCTGTTTCCGATTCTGTGTCTCCCTCTCTCTCTGCCCCTCCCCCGTTCATGCTCTGTCTCTCTCTGTCCCAAAAATAAATAAACGTTGAAAAAAAAAAAATCAAGGCACTTATATAGAATGTAGTCATTTTCATTAAAAAATGACAAAACTTTTCCTGAGTCAGTTAAATCCTTTAGCAAAAGTTATGTTTAGTCTTAAGATTTGCATAAATGGAAATTTTTTTAAAGCCACGCTATCAGAGTCTTAATATTTTATTTCTTTGCTTGCAGTTTAATTGGTATAGGAGTTCTGCGAACATTTGTTGCTGTGCTGTAATCAAAGTGAGGTCTGTAAAAGCAGAAATTATATTAATTGTCAATTAGACCAGATACGTGTTTGTTTTATATGTAGAGATTTATAATACTGACCAAATGATGCCCCATCAAACATCTTGGGAAACAAAAAATGTATTTATGGCATAATTTTCTTGTTTATCAAAATCCTATCCAAACCAAGGGAGTAATCTTTAAGGTGAATTTAAAATAGCGATGACAAAAATCTAGTTTACTCACTGTTGTCCTCTAAAACTCCTTTTAGTTGCAGGTTCTTTTGCATTATCTCAAACTCTACACTTGATCTTAGCCAAAAGGCCGAGAAGCGATTGCATTATCTCAAACTCTAATCCTCTGAGCGGGTAATTAACGGACCAGAAAAGCCATTTGTGAAAAAGAAGAGCCATAAGAGTGGAAATATTTCTTCACAGAATGATCTCTAAGAAGTAAATAATTACAAAAGGAAAAGATTTGGGATGACCAATCTAAATCTGAGGATAATTAGAAGGAATAGAGTATGAAAATCGAAATGCTTGCCATGTACAACAATTCTCATATCATAACAAGACTAATTAAATATTTAGAAACCAAAAATCCCCTCACAATTTGAAGAAAAATAACCCACGACAAAAGGGTCTGCAACTTTGCAGATAATTAGCAAGGGTTATAGGAAGGAAGAACATCACAGATTGGCTCCAAGGCTCTGCAAGGTCATGTCGTATTAGGCTGTGTCTTTTATATGGTCTGGTAACAAGTTTCTTGCTAATTTAATCTAACTAGGGCATCCCATAGCGATTTCCCATTTCCCTTGTTAAAAATGTGATAGTTTCTGCAAGTGCAAACTGTAGTAGGTTAACATTTTTATAAATAATTGCTTTTAATTGATACAGGTCATAATAAATTTTTGAATTATTTAAAGCAGTAGTCTTGAAAATTTGGACATAGAAGCGATATTTTTTAAGTATTTCAAAATTTTATAGTTTTTATCCCCACTTGAATTATCTTATTCCTTTCATTAAGTAGTTAGACCTGATGACCCTGTGAATGAAACTTAGTCTCAGTGGCATGCTTTATAAATAAATACTTCTTATTTTGCTAATAAAAGCAAGCACATTTATGTTGAATGTGCATTTCTGCAAACAAGAGATTTTGCACTGGATTAATAAGGCTCTGAGTGAGTCAAGCCTAATTTGCATTAAACTGACCCCAAGGTCCAGTAAAAACTGCAAGGAATTTCAGAGGTTTCTAAAACATAGTAAGTTGTTTTTAGCAAGTCCGCACTGCCATTTCAAATGCTTATTTTTGTAATTAATGTGGAATTTTTGAGGAATATTTTTAAGTTTCTAAGATGCAAATTTAACTATAAATATTAACATATGCAAACTTTCTGGTTATAATTCCTGATACAGTATTTTATTCAGACACAAAGTGATTGTGGAAGGTGTCACTTTTATTTTATTCCTGTTTTTATCGTACTCAGAAACGGAATGACGATATTCTGGACATGGGCTTAAACAGGATTTTACTGTCAAAGCTTTTGTTGGCTTGCTGTGGGTTACCTGGTATTTATTTGTCTATTTATGTTACACACTGTACACTTTTTTAGTCAAATAGGTTTATGTTTATATATTGATAGTACAGAAAGATATTTTGTATTTTTGCTTCTGGTTATCCAATTAATAAATTGGCTTTTTCTATACCTTTTTCTTTCAAATACAGTTGCACAGGTTTAGTAAGAGGGGCAGTTTTGTTGTTGTTGTTGTTGTTTTTTGAAATCAGGAATGTTTTGAAAAATTTTGAGAACACCAGCATATAGGGAACAAAATGGAATAGAAATTATTTTTTCCAAATTATGTATCCATGAAAGTACTATTAATAGTCAAGCATATTTTCCTAGAGATTCTAGTAGTAACTTTATTTCTATAATTTAGCTTTACCTCGATGACTTTAAAATAGTTCTAACAAGACATATTCTGTAATGCTTCAAGTATAATATTTTAACATGCTTAAAGAATTAAATACCGTGATGGGTAGAAATCTTCTAGAATACACAAATTATTAAATAAATTATGAGAACATAGTTATGTGACAAATGGGAACATTACTATAGAACACCTCTTCTTTTACCATAATAATTACACACCATTTGGCTTCCTAATGTTATGTTTACCTAGCAATTAGTTAGGCTCACAAATCATCATTAATAAATATTTAAAGAGAGCGAGCCCACTTTCCTTAGCTCTACATAATAGAAGTTTAGCTGCTAAAAGAGCATTGTATACAATAATAAAATAAGAGGTTTGATGTAACATTCAACTTGGTTTCCCTCTTTGATTTGTGAAAATGATTGTCACCTTATATCTTGGAACATAACTCCTTTTTTATCCCGTCAGTTTTCTTGAGTAAATCTGTTTGCATTGGAACTTACCTGTTCATATTATGTGCATAAAAATTTATTCTAAATGTAGACTCAAAAGGTCAGAGGGGTTCTAGTGCCTATAGTACTATACGTTCCTTGGTCTTTTGGAATTGTTAGTGACTGAAGTGATTTGGAAGCTTAAAGGGTACTTTCTTCCTCTGCCTTTAGTCTATCCCCTAAGTGCTGTATTATTGGCCTTCATGAAACAAAATTATGTCCAAATTGACACAATTCTCTGAGAATCAGGTTCATCTGATTGAAGCAAAACTGGATGTGTGGTATTTATTTTCTACTAACTGTGTTTATTTACAGGCAGAAACAGCCAGGCTAACCATTCATCATTTCATTCATTCAAAAACAATTACTGAATTTCTATTAAGTGCCAGGCATATAATCACCTACAGAGAAAATGTATAGGCTGATAGTGTCCTTTTTCTTTTGTTTCTTTTTATTTTTTGCCCTTTGTAGAAACATAGTAACATTTCTAGATTTTTTTACTCTTGTGTATTTGAGGAGAATAAAGTTTACTTACAGACATAAGATAATGGGTTTCTTTTAGTAATTGAGACTCTGTTTTTTTAATGAGAGAATGGATTTAGTTGCAGTAATTCAACTGTAGGTGTTGTATTCATTTAAAAGAAATAATCTCCCATGTGGATGTGGTTTAAACCCTTCCAGTGTGCTCTAGTGAATGTTCTGCTTATACATGGCACTTTGGAAAGGAGTGTCATCACATGATGCCCCGGTACCTTGAAAGCATTTATTTTGTCTCCAAAAAGTGAGCGGTTTTAACTAAGATAGAAGATTGCTCATGAAAGAAAACAGAGCTGTTATTGGTAGTATTTTCTAATTGAATTTAAAACGTAACAGATGCCACGAAGAGACTGAAATTGTTGAAGCAATCTTCCCTGAACCTATAGGCTCAATAAAGAATTGGACTGATTCTAGAGGATGACTCCAAATTTCAGCAAACATTAATTTTTAGTTTCTGTCATGATATACTGAGCTTTTCTGTTGAATGTTGGAGTATTTGTTCAAGTCGGTAGATTTTGCATTTTTAATCTTCCTTAGAACTGTGGTGAATAATGGCCCCTGGCAGGAGATAATGAAATTTTCTTAATTTATATTTTCAAGCAGAAGCTTCAATTGAAAATGGCATCCTATGGCCTGGAGACATAGCTCTAGTGCAAGTTTCAGGGGAGATGCAATAATAATGCAGTGCCATCGAGACAGGGAATGATGGGACAGTGAAGAAGTAATTTAAGGAAGAAAAGAGAGTGTACCAAAGCTTTATTGTAGCATATCTAATGATCTGCTGAAGATTCCCAATGGTTTTTGGAGCATGACTGGAGAAACTAATGTTATCTTGCCAAAACAGAAGCCCCTGCTTAATCAGCAGAACAAGGCTATTGATTAAAACACCTCTCACAATAGATTACACATGGAATCTCCTCTCCATACTTTGCACTTGGTAAAGTGTAATAATGAGCATAAGATAATCAAAAGTAGAGTAAAAGCAATTTGTTGGGCATTGTACAATTCAAGATTAGAGTTGGAAAGGAAACAAATTTGCATGAATAGTGGGCCTGCTTTTAAAGCTGTACACAGGAAATCATTTGTGTAGTGTAGGAACTACTCTGGAGCAGTAAAAGATATTCTGCCCCTTTAAGGTTTGCAAATCTGTGTCCATCTTCTAGAAAGGAGTGTACTTATTATTGATGTATTTATTGTTGTTAGTAATTCATATTTGTTGAGGCATTGTGCAGAGAGTTTGCCTGTGTTATCTATCCTTAAAAACAAACTTCTAAAGAAGGCTCAAAGGTTTAATACATTGCTTACGGACTCATAGTTTAAGTAAGCAGACAAACTGTGACTTAAATTGCAGGGTTTTTTCTGATTCTAAAGCCTCTGCTTCTAAACACTAATCTTCCCAAATAGCAAATGACTCCGCTTCTGAACAGAGTCAAATGATATGCTATATTGTTGTTTTTTATACTTTATTCCGAGATTATAAGTAATGTGTGCATTGAGCCCTCTTTCATTCAGTTTTAAAAGATTAAGGAAAAGCAACATATTAATAGTTTGTTTGCATTATTAATATTTCATTAGTGATGACTCACTATTATCTCCAAAATAAAAAAGATAATGTTTCTTCAAAGTACTGCTAATTTGAGCATGACAGTTTCTAAGGTAATTTCCATGTAGTAGTATGTAAATTAATGATAATACACATTTATAAAATGCCTTTTCATCAACTACACCTTTTTGTTGGCAACGTTTATCCTAATTTTAAAAATGATTGTGGATGCTTTGAAAGTTAATATTGAAGTCTGAGAATATTGATTACATCTGGAAGGTAAAATACACAGTTTTAATACTTTAACTTTTACTATCTGCTAATTGTAATGGTTAAGAGATTCACTAGATACTTTGTATTTTTCTCTTACATATTATGCACAAACCTGAAGAATATCACTGACTTTAAATGTTACACTCTAAATTTAAAAAAAACCAAATCTATCAGCATACTTTTATGCATGAGAAGTAAACTAATAAAGCATTAATCTCCAAAATCATGCGGGTTTATTTTCTTAAGATTTTGAGATGTACAAATGACTTCATTCCCAAATAGAATTTTTTTTTTCATTTAGAGTAGAAAGACTTGCAGGAATGAATTTTAAACTGATTTTTAAAATTCAGGGTTTTTGCTCCATTAAAAGCAGCTTTACGACCTATAAAGTAGGATTTAGGATTTTCTTCATGGTAGATGATGAGTTTATGATTAAAATATAAGTTTTATGAATATTAATGTAAGAAAATACTTTTATTCTGGTGTTTGAATTTGGTAATGTTATAAAGCATTTATTACTGGATTTATTTTAGTTAACATGGAGTTCTCAGGATGAATGTTGTACTTTGCTTTTTACATTTGTAAGAAAATTAGAGGAAAAAATATTCAATATGATAGAAAGTTGCAATCTAAAATAATGTGTAGAAATATTAATATAGGTGAAAATTTTGATAGAGGTTACAAAACACTGATGTTTTTCACATCAGTGAAATTAGCTTTTTGTCTATACATGCCAACTTCTGGAAATTTTTGGAAGTATGCTTAGAATATTAAAAATGACTAAATGCTTAGAATTTGAGACAGAGTGCTTTTTCTGTACCTCCACATTTATTTACTGTGTGGTGTTATTATTTGCAAGGGCTGCTTTTATGCCCCTTTAGTTCTAAAAATGATATATTGTCTTCCTGTAGTTTAGTCACGTATTAAAATTTATTTTGAGAAAGAAGTCGAAGGTTATATATAGAAAAATTTACAGTGATTACAGTGGATCTTTTTGTTGTTGTCATTCTTAATGACATCCTTCCAGGAAACATAGTGTCTTTTCATAGATTGTCAAAAATTTTATTTCCAGATTTATTTAGTGTTAGAAATTTTCATTGGCTAGCAAATATTAGGAAAAGATTATACTTGCCTTTAGTTGTTAAAAATGGGTGTACAGGTCATGTATACCTGTACTTAGAAATTATACTAATATAGACCCTCCATGTTAGGAATTTATGGATAAATAACTAGTCTGCTTGCTCAAAATTGCAGCTGCTAAAACCCTTGATTCTTTTGATTAAAATTAGCAAGAGAAGAAGACATGTTTAGCACTGTAAACTCTATTAAGAACTTGCTGCTTAAATTATACTCATAGCTTAATGATTTTGTTTCATTTGTAATTTAATAAGATTTATAGAGCAAAAAGCATGAGTTTCCAAATATATTTATTCAAAGTCTGACTTGTCTTAACACAGTGGTTCTCATATGCCAGAATCATTTGCAGATCTAGTTAAAAAACAGAGTGCTGGTTAGTTATTTGCCTCTGGAGTTTCCTAGTCTGTTGATCTTGGGTGGGACCTGAGCGTGTTTTTCTAACAAGTTCCCAGTTGATGCTGGTGCTCCTGGTCTAAGGACCACATTTTGAAAGTCAGTGCTTTGACTATTTTAATTCATCTGTGCATCTTTACAAATACAAAATAAAATAAAGTAAAATAAGATCAGTTATTTAAATCTGAAGTGTTTAAAATATATGTAGCATTAATTTTTTATGACAGTAATTGTATTCAAGTCGTAACTAAAAATCCACCTATTTAAAAAAAAACTTTATTCTTCTGCCTTATTCTCATTCATACTTAATTTTTACGCTCCACATGTAAGAAAAGTCATTTTTAACATAATGAATCCACATAGTATTACCAAAATATGCTGATAATGTGATGGTTAATATACCCATACCTTTACCAATAAGTCTTCTTCCGTAGGGGAAGAAGGAGAACATGATGCAGGGACTATGCCCAGGACTGAGAATACAAGCAACTGAATGCCTTTCTTTTCTTGGCTTAGTTGTACCTTTTCATTTTCATTAGAATGAAAACTTGAAGCAGAGCAGTTGGTGGGAATTTACTTTGCTTCTGTGGCTAATTGCTTTCTCTTTCCCTATCTTCTTAAATGATAGCAGTTTACAGTTTTACAATCTTACTAACAATATACTGACTGGTTAAGGAGTTTTCAGATTTTTCTGAGTCCTAACAGCTCACATTGGAATTTTCTTTCCTCTTGTGTCCCCAAACTTACTGAATTTGGAAACTTAAGGCTCTCGCTTCATTCACAAATGAATGTACATAGTGGTATTTTATTTCCATCAGTTGGTCCTCTGAAAGCTTCAGTATTTTTTTTTTGGCCATGAGGCAAGATACCGGTATGCAAATCTGATAGTTTTATACTTCTTACAGTTGTGTTCCTCTTCTTGCTAACACTTTACTGTTTTAGCCCCTAAATTTCACTTTTTCTCAAGATTAATTTCTAGTACTCCTGATGTATAAAAGAAACATTTTTGACATCATGGGAAACTATGAATTTTATAAATGTATATAATTTTATTTGCAAGAATTCCATTAAGCCTCCTTACCTTCAATTTTACTTACAAATATGGCTCTATAACACTTTTTTCTGTCTTAAAGTAAGTGTTTTTGTACAATGTGATTATTAAAAGAAATTAAAATGTGGTTGATATAAATTATGGTAATTGCTTTTGACATTAATTTGAACTTATAGCTGTGGTCAGGTAACTAATGCACAAAAAGATCTGAAAAAGTAAATATGAGCAATTATTTTTCATTGTATGGTGTTGGTCTCTTTTATTTTAAAAAAAAATTTTTTTTCAACGTTTATTTATTTTTGGGACAGAGAGAGACAGAGCATGAATGGGGGAGGGGCAGAGAGAGAGGGAGACACAGAATCAGAAACAGGCTCCAGGCTCTGAGCCATCAGCCTAGAGCCTGACGCGGGGCTCGAACCCACGGACTGTGAGATCGTGACCTGGCTGAAGTCGGACGCTTAACCGACTGTGCCACCCAGGCGCCCAGTGTTGGTCTCTTTTAAACAAAATGTAATGGAAGCAGAAATACTTGTCCTTTATATACTTCTTGCAAACATCCTGTGACATTGAAAAATATGAAATAAAGATATTTTTGGTTTCATATTGCAGTCATACTTATCTGATCATCTGGGGAAAAATGGATAATTATCAATGTCATCTTTATTTTTGAAAAATGAGATAAATTCCCAAACCCTTTGAGCTATATCCTCCTTCACAAACTTGGTCCAAAATCCTTCACACTCTTGGTCCATTTCATCCTTGAGTACAGTCCCCTTACTTTAACCATGTTTACCCAAAAACATGGCAGGATTTTGTTGAGTGGCTATAAAATGTATACCAAGGGAATATAGAAAAGAGAAGTCTAACCCATAGGGGTTTGGATTTGTTTGTTTCTTAAAGGTGTGGGAATGAGATAAAGGGGGGTCCTTGCAGGTATGAATAAATATAAGGAAGGAAATAAAAGCACTTTAGTTTTTGATAAGGACAGGTAGTGGTTGAGTCTCTTGATCCTGGAAGATCAAGAAACTTGATCTTGAACAAAGTGGTGAACTTGATTGTTGTAAAATCTAAGAAAGAGGAAAATGAACCATTAGTTGAACTATTAGATACTGATCTATTGAGGAATCTAAAATTCATCTGCTGTTTAAAATTTTAAGATATATAATTGGTTCTGTGATTCATGTTAAAATAATTCATTTACACTAGTGGAGAATCATTGACACGTTTCTTCAAATGACTGAACCAATTGAAGAGAAATACAGATAACAAGAGTAAAACATGATGTTGCCTAAGAATGTGACACTGCACCACTTACATTGTCCACGCTTTTGAAAATTATTTTATATGGTATAGTTTAAAAAATATATGGCAGGGGCGCCTGGGTGGCGCAGTCGGTTAAGCGTCCGACTTCAGCCAGGTCACGATCTCGGGGTCCGTGAGTTCGAGCCCCGCGTCGGGCTCTGGGCTGATGGCTCAGAGCCTGGAGCCTGTTTCCGATTCTGTGTCTCCCTCTCTCTCTGCCCCTCCCCCGTTCATGCTCTGTCTCTCTCTGTCCCAAAAATAATAAATAAACGTTAAAAAAAAAATTAAAAAAAAATATATGGCATACAGTATTCTAGATTAATTGTGGTAAAAGTTATCATTTGTATCTGTACAAGTAATATTACAGTTTATGTAATATTTAAGACTTTTGTTTGAAGTTTATTGTATATACCTTGACCTATAAATGTACCTGTTTGGTCCTGTAGAAGTTTTCAGGTCTTGCTGCTCTTCAGGATGAATCCACCTGGTTTGAGTTGAGATGGCTCCAAGGTGCCTGACTTAACATACCTATCCCTTTTAATGCAGTTCTTCTTCTGCTGTCCTTTAGTTAGTTGTCATGCTAACAAAAAAAACAAACAAAACAACTGAGCCGCTTTTTCATTCTTTACTTGCCATTTTATAGTCTGGTTATTTTATGCACTGTAGAATATCTGATATTCAAATTGTTGAATAAATTTTGTTATAATGCTCTTGTTCTGCTTGCTTGGCCTTCTTAATTTAGGTACTATCAGAAAATATAATAAAACCATGCAAACATTACATTGTGTTGAGTTGTAATCAAGTCAAATTATAAAGGGGAATAGTTCCTGCCTTTATAAAGCTTATAAAAAGAACATTTTGAGAAATTTATAGAACTCAAATGAATATCATCTTGCCTGAAATTCTACCTTAATCCTAATACTCTCCATGAATTCACAACACAGAAATAGAATACTTCCAATAGTAATAAATAGGGCATGATAGACATCATGTTAGTGCCATTCTCTTCCATGTTTCATTTCAGAGAGCATTAATTTAGAAGAATCTAGGTGCATGGTGATGCCATATTTAGTGTGAGCGCATTGTGGTCTGTGAACGAAACAAGAGTCACAACAGTCTTAGACACAGTATGTGCCAGGCACTGTGCTAACTGCTTCAAATGTGCCCTGTCATATATCAAGCCAGAGCATGGAAGGTGTGCTCTATGAACTTGGGATCTGGTATGGAAGAATGTAGAAAGTGCCTGGAATACAAAACTTATCACAAAACCGATTGAGAGAATAAACTTAAAAACCTGGCTCCTTCTTTGTTTCAATATGTTCTCAAAACTTACTTTCAAGCTATTCAGTTTATGACTCTGTTTCTGTTCATGGTATCATTTTTAATTGTTATTTTAATTTTTAAATATGACAACTGTACTGTTAAGTTTTTTTTTTAGTATATGTTTAATAGGCTAAAAATTCCAATTAAATGTGTAATAGAATAATAGAGAACTGTTAGTTGCTTCCTTTTTACTTTGAGTTAAAATTTAGTGTGGCCCATGGTATAGAAATATTACAACAAAAAGAAAAATATGATTTTTATAGCTCTTTATTTAAAATAATGTAGAGCAACCTAGTATCAGTTGATTTTTTTTTGTTGTTTTATGGTACTAGTTGCTTAAAGAAAATGTGGATCAGTTCTTTATTAGATTTCTTTATTAAAAACAAACAAGTCAGTGATTATGTTACACAAATTTGATTTGTTTTGTTTTCCAGGTGCAACAATAGAACACAGTGTATAGTAGTTACTGGGTCAGATGTATTTCCTGATCCATGTCCTGGAACATACAAATATCTTGAAGTCCAGTATGAATGTGTCCCTTACAGTAAGTATGAAGTTTGTAGTTTTCACTTTCTCTAGCATTCCTCGTTGATGCTGAAAGACTACACATGTGAAAGAAGCATATGTTTATGGCCTACAAAACCATTATGCATGCAGAGCACTAACAGACTCGGGCCTCCAATTAGCTTCATGAAGTGTGGAAGGAAGCCATAGTGTGATGCTGGCCAAGTGTCTGTCTGTGTTCTTAAGTGTTTGGCTTTTAAGACTAGTGTTTTTCCAGAAAACAAACTTGAATTAGCTATTCAGTAGGGCAGATAGAAATCTGTACTTTTGCCCAATACCAGTTGCTGACAAATTGGTTTGGCTCACAGTTTTCTAAAGAAGGAATTGACTTTGGTTTTAATCGTGAGCTACTTGAATGGCTACCTGCTGTCGTGGTAACTTTAGTGCCTGGTAAAAGCTACCATTGTAGTAACTGAGGCAAGTGCTTTCCTGTTTTGTTTCCTTGTCCTTATAGGAGCATTTCTTTACCAGATTGTGTTGAAATCTTAACAGGAAATAAAATAGACATAACAAAGCCTTGATTATACTTCCATTTTTAATTTGACAACATCCATTAGATCCTGTAGAGGGACATTTAAAATTTAGTTGGAAATTTCATAAATAGTCTTTAGCTAATGCTCTAATTCTGTGTAGTTCTCCTAATTTCAGAATTCATACTGATAAATTGTATTCTTTACTTTCAATAGAAAAAAGCACTTTAGACAACTAAAAGTTTCAGTATACTACCTAATTTTCATAGGCTAGTTTGTTTGATAGTGTTCTTGTCTTCGTTACTGGAAAACAAGAGGTGTCTGTCACCTTAATTCATAGGCATTTGAATTGAGAGTTCTTTAACAGCAGTTTTATTGATTTGTGATAGTTTTATACACTGCTCTCCTTAAAAAACAAGATTTAAACTAAATAATGAAATTGCTTTTTCCAGAACCTCAACAACTAGATCACTAGTTCTGATAGATTTATATGTCCAAACTATCAATATTTCTAAAACCAGAGGGCTGAATTCAGATGGATATAGGATGTCCAATATGGTAGTAATACTTTCTTACACATCCTGTGAAGGCGCGGTCTCTTTTTCCTCTGCCCACAGTTTTGATAAATTGGCTTTTTGTGGGTATCAGTTAAAGGCCAAACACAGATTATCTTTTCTTTTCATCCCTGCTCTGTGTTCCTGTGTTACTGTGAAATGGATGCTTTTTATGTTTTCAGTATTTTCTATACCATTTGTAGGATTGGAAGCCTACTGAGTGCACTGATCTTTATACCATTTCTCTTATGTGTAGTGTTGGTGGCTTACATAATCATTCTCCTGTGCCACTAGAGGAATACTGTATTCTTTTGAGCTAACCAAAATTTTGTTCCGTAAAGTTGCTTTCATTTGAATTTATCATGGTTTCTGTCCTCAAATTAGAAAAGGAATACAGCATCCATTCCCAAACAGTGGAATCAGTCAGAGCTGCCAAGAATTGTCTTTCTGGAGCCAGTTCCTGTAACCTAGTCTATAGACCAAGAACAGTGTTAAGCAAATATT
Organism: Herpailurus yagouaroundi; assembly: GCF_014898765.1. Lineage (NCBI taxonomy): Eukaryota > Metazoa > Chordata > Mammalia > Carnivora > Felidae > Herpailurus > Herpailurus yagouaroundi. The sequence continues at coordinate 69,337,512 of NW_024412388.1, forward strand.
ATTTTCAGACTCTTAAGTTATTTCTTGCTCTGTTTAAGAAAGAAAAATGTGGATATCTTCTGGAACATCTAACTTTCAAAATTTTACTTTTTCAGTTCTCCAGAAGTGTTGTATATTGTGCACTAAACTTGCAAATAGCTATACTCAGAGAAGTATTTGTTCTTTTTAGTTTTTGTCCTTAAAAAAAAACAACAAAAAACCCAGTAATTAATTTGCTGTTATCTTTCTAGATGTTTGCACGAATCAGAAATAAGTCTGGCTTTTTTTTTTTTTCAAATTATGCCATGTGAACAAATAGAATTATAATTCCTATATACTGTACAGTTGTGACACACTATAAATTGCATGGTTTTCACTAATATTAAAATTTAATGCAAAAGATCTTTTTAGATTGTTTTGATCTTAGGTAGGATCGTGTTTTTCCTTACCTCTTTTCCCCATTTTCCTCTCATTTTGTTTCTTTATGCTTCTGTCATAGCCATCTCTTACACTTTTATTTTTCCCTTTCCCCTTGTTTTAATAGTGTTTTCGTGCGTCGTATCATTTGCATACCCTTCTTAAACTTTGTATAGCTGATAAAAATTGTCACTATAACATAATTATTATATGTCATTTACCACCTGGCTTCATGCCAGTTTCTATCCAAAGCAAATTCTCTAGGAATTCATACATCTGAAACTATATCCTCCTTTTTAAAAAATGTCCAAAAATTTCCCATGATTTTTGAAAATCTTAAAATGAATTTACTTAACAGAGTTTATTAGAAATGCTATTGTTTGTTTTACTCTTTATTATGGACAGGCACATGTAATATAATATGTGACATTTACACCTGCCCAGATAATGCCCGTGTCAAAAATGTGTGTATCCAGAGTATCTTTTATCGCTAACAGAAATGTTAGTAATTGAATATATGTGTGTTTAAAGGAAGTCTTAAGGATCTTGTAGGATAAAAGAGAATAATTATTATACTTTCATATTTTACAGTCAAGATTTGGCTTCAGTTTTTGTGCCCTCTTTTTCAAATTGTCATCAAATTATACAAGTTATGCCATAATTTTAGCTATGTTTTCTTCATTAGAATGACCATTACTATTGATTAAATATTTTTCGTGAATAAGTGTGAGATTATTCAAAATGAAATAGTGTGTCACTTCAGGTACAGAGTATGTAGGCTTAAGTTTGTTTGGGTCAATTTTGTGTCTTGCATATCCATGTAGTTGTCCTCCACTGATGTTAGTGGGTCATGTATTTATGTTTGGTCTATAGAATAGTAAATGTATTGTTATGAATTAATTCATTCAGTCCTGTAAGACAAGTTGCAATATACATTTGGCATGTGAAGAAGAATGCTGATTTTATTAATTTTATTGTATTTTTATATTCTTCTGGGTTGATGGAGTTTGGGCTTGTTTGACAGATATCTATCTGTCCTTTGAGTTTTCATAAAAATCATAATATAAAGACTTTTGTTTTCAATACCCATATCTTATGTGACTCATCAATCATCAAAAGTTTTTAGATCATTTTTACATTTGGGTGTTACTTCTGTTTTCATCAGAACTATAAATTATGTACAATTTATCTACATTTTATTCTCTTTAATATGTGATATCAGTTAAATCACAAAGGAAGAATTCCCTATTTAATATTTTGCTAAGTAATGCACTGTCATTTTAGTGTATTACATGATAAAGCCTGGCCATTTTCAATTTATAGAAAACAAATATACTTTATAAATTCTTTATTGAACTTGTTTTAAGTTCTGTTCTAAATATGTAACATATTTTAAAATGTATTATTCCCATCCTTTACATTTACTTGATTTACTCAGTAAAATCATCCTTTCCTCAAAAAAAGAATACAGATCTGTATATAAATATAGACTGAGAAGTCACAACACTAATGATTTCTCTTATGCTCATTTTCCCACGACGCCCTTCCGTTATTGATTCTAAGCAGGTATAAGATTGCTCTTCCTTGAGGAGTAAGTTTAGAACTAGTGGTTTATAAAAAAAGAACTGTTTCGTATCAGTAACACTGAACTTACTTTTACCTGATATAGTCAGAATTACACATGGTAGAGCAAGTATGTTTCCTGAAAGTGGTTAAGTAGACCCAAGTCAGATGGGAAGGTGGTAGCGTAATGCAAAAGGTTATATGCTATTCCTATGGCAAAAATATTTGTGTGATATTTTCCCCTGAGGTATTTCAGGAGGTCAGTATTTAATCTTGATGAATTATTATAATTTTTAAAGATTAATCAAGCTAAGACATCTTAATGAAATGTGCAACTACAGTATCTTTGAATAATCAATTTGGAGATAGAGTATTAGCACACCCTAACGCATTTTAATAAGGAAAGAGGGAGAATCACAGACATTAATCTGGTCACTTTATGAAATTCAGGCAACATACTTCAAGGCCTACATACAGTCTAAAATAGTGTTTTATGGGTTGTTATTATTACAATTCTATTTACCAGGAAGAATCTTACATAGCAACCTTCCTAACTGTATAATCCGTTTCTTTAGACTTCTTGGAGGGAGGATTTTTTTTTTCTCATATAACTGTACTAATCAGGTTTGTTTTATGAAAGCATTTACCTTTTATGGGGTCTGTGGAGTCAAGGTATTTGCTTTGAATGCTCGGTATGATTGTCGCTGCATGCTAGCTTGCTTTCTGTGTAAATTGATGATGGTAGACGATGTCATAATAAGCTAACCATAATTCTTTCTTCCTTTTTCTCCTTGCCTACTCTGCTTGCTTTTTCCTTGTATGTATTTTGCTTACTTTTTTAAAAAATAGACTTAATACTACAAGTTTGAGATATGTGATATAGAGAATTTAATAATATAAAACATACAAAAATTTAAATAAGTAAATTTACTAATTCTTAATGGGGAAGAAAGGTACGATGTTACCCCACCCTTAAAAATCCTTATTGGGGTAGCAGGAGAGATATATTTATTCCAAAAAGGAGGCATTTTTTCCTTATAATTAAAATGGATTTTTCTAGAAATGAAAGATTAAAAAAATGAAATGTACTAAGATACATAATTATATATATTTCTTCTTACATAAATATCTTAGAAAAGAATGTTAAAATATAACCATATCAGTATTCTTTAAATCAGACCTAAGCTCCACAATTGAGTTATTTTTATAAATATATTTTCCTGTTGTTATGCTTACCTGTTTTTATCAATTTAATAATGAGTTCATATGATAGATGGGGATGATATACCTTTGCATGCATTTGTGCCTGTAGCATACATAGATACAGTAAAACTTGGTAAAAATGCTGAGCGACTTGGAAAGGCAAGAGTATATATACCATGCATTAGTGAAGAGTTTCATTATTTATTCAGGTACCCTAAGTGAAACAACATGCCAACATATTTGTATTGCCTCCTTAATCTACTAAAATGATTGATCCATGTTCTTTTATGTAACTTTAGAATCTTTCTCCTGCTAGGTTTTCCTGTTGTGTGTTTCTCTTTATCCAAAGTAGTACAGCTCTTATTCTTCCTATATTTAGCATCTATTACGAATTCAGTCTTAGACTAATAGTCAATTTATTTTAATCTTTTTTCTTTTTTCCTTGCACTTTTTTTTTGTTTCTCTTCCGATGCTTAAAATAGAAGTGGAGCAAAAAGGTAAATAACGTATACATTCTGAACCCCAGCTCCCTGTTATGTGCCTTATGGATGTTACCTCCTCCCTTCCCTCTCCCCACAATACTCCTGACATTAAAGTAATCAGCAGGATCTCATAAATGCACCTCATAAAGAAGTCGACTGTTTACAGTGAAATTATATGACTGCTAAATCTGGTGATGGGGTAAAAATTCTGAAGTCGGCCAGGGGGAGCTGCTCCTCCATTCTGTGTTTCTTTTTCACCCTTTATCTCTTTTTCTGACACCTTTGGATATTTTATTATTAAAGTGTCATCCTGCCTGGCTTCCAGAACCCTCTCCATAGCATGCCATGGTTCCAGGGTCTCCTGGTCGTTTCATCTCTGCTTTTCTTGTATTTACTTTTCTCTGTTCCTAATTACATTTTCCGAATATTTATGTTTCTTCAATTGAAGAACCTTTGTTTTCAGTCTAACTTTATAAAAGTTCTAAATAAACCTTCACATCGGGTTTTTGTTTTATTTGCTTTATTTTGGTGTTTTGCTTTTTGAGGGTTTATAAGTGTGCTAGGGGAAGGAGGGTACAAAGCTGGGACTAAATATTTTGTACACTGCTATGCACAAAGCTTAAAAGTTTTAAAGTGTAAATTACCAAATCAAAAGCTTGAAAACACATAGCAAAAGTGCACATTGTCAACTTAGCTGTGAATGATCTTAAACTTAGGTTTGCCCTTACGAAAACAAACCCCAGCCACTTTGTATGCTGGTACATTGATTATGGTAACTTGAAGAAGGAAAGGTGGTACTTGTATTAAGTATAAATTACAAAAAAATCAAATGTTAATAAAACAAATTTTTTTCTCTTTTCATTTATGATCATTAAAACTTGTGTTTGCCTGTTTAATTTTTTAACTTGGCTTAATTGTTGTCTTTTCTCTGTGACTGTTAGTTTTTGTGTGCCCTGGGACCTTGAAAGCAATTGTGGATTCACCATGTATATATGAAGCTGAACAAAAGGCAGGTGCTTGGTGCAAGGACCCTCTTCAGGCTGCAGATAAAATTTATTTCATGCCCTGGACTCCCTATCGTACCGATACTTTAATAGAATATGCTTCTTTAGAAGATTTCCAAAACAGTCGCCAAACAACAACATATAAACTTCCAAATCGAGTAGATGGTACTGGATTTGTAGTATATGATGGTGCTGTCTTCTTTAACAAAGAGAGAACAAGGAATATTGTGAAATTTGACTTGAGGACTAGAATTAAGAGTGGAGAGGCCATAATTAACTATGCCAACTATCATGATACCTCACCATATAGATGGGGAGGAAAGACTGATATCGACCTAGCAGTTGATGAAAATGGCTTATGGGTCATTTATGCCACTGAACAGAACAATGGAATGATAGTTATTAGCCAACTAAATCCATATACTCTTCGATTTGAAGCAACGTGGGAGACTGTGTATGACAAACGTGCTGCATCAAATGCTTTTATGATCTGCGGAGTCCTCTATGTGGTCAGGTCAGTTTATCAAGACAATGAGAGTGAAACAGGCAAGAATGCAATTGATTACATTTACAATACCCGATTAAACCGAGGAGAGTATGTAGATGTTCCTTTCCCCAACCAATACCAGTATATTGCTGCAGTGGATTACAATCCTAGAGATAACCAACTCTACGTGTGGAACAATAACTTCATTTTACGATATTCTCTGGAGTTTGGTCCACCGGATCCTGCCCAAGGTAAGAACGTTTGCTTGCTAATGCTCATGTCTTTATGAATAGCTTACTTTTAAAAGACTCAGAGGTTTTTTGTGTTTTTTTTTCCTGTCCGTTTTCTTCCCCTTTTCATGGTTAAAGCTCAAAGGATGATGTCGTGGTATTTCATGTTGGCACGTAGTGTGTACATTTTACCCTTTTTTTGGCCCATTTTCTTTCTTTGAATTTTTTCATTTAAATGTTGACTTCAAAAAATTGTAACATCATTAGTCGGTTTTGTTTTGCATTGCTAAGAATGTAATACCAGCTACGCACCTGTTAGCTTTGTGTTTTTTTTTGTTTTTCTTTTCCTATTCCTACCTGACTTCTGAATTGATTACAATCTATGTGCAGACCTTTTAACTTCTTGGCGCCGGTGGTTAAGGGAAATGTGTGTTAGGAAATCCCAGGAGAATTGTCAGGCTTGATGTACAATGTCAGGCATAAGTGTTCTGAAGTTGTGGTGTCTGCTATCTGGGTAGGAAAGGGAGTCATCCAACATCTTCCTAGTAGAATCACACATTTTTATTTCCTGATAAATTAGTGATGGTTTTAAGTAAATATTTCTGTGACTTCAACTGTCACACATCGACTAAGCATTAAATGATCCCAAGTGATGATTTATGAAGATGGATAAGCTAACGTTTTCAATTTGTGTTCTCTTTAGGTACTTTATGGAGGATCATTACTTTAGAAAGTAGTGTAAAATCTTTGGAAATACACTTTAGTTGTCAATTATATTCAGTTCTGTGGAAAACAATTTTTGAGGGTAAATTAAATGAATATTTCATTAAAACCAGATTACCTCATACTCATGATAAAGTAACTGATTCATATATTGCTATAAAGCTTGCATTATATCTTTTCTATTTGAACAATAGCATTTGTGTTTTAAAGCTGAATATTTCAATTTACCTAGTTAATTGGAATGTTCAAATTACTGAGTTACTTCAAAATTTGAGGAACCAGAAAGTTCTTTGGAACTTTGACATGATTAAATCAGTCTCTTCAACAAGGTGGAAAAGAAATTAGTATCTTTTTCTGTTAAAGCAATACATACACATCCACAGACTTAAACATAATTACATGTATGTATACATTTTTTTTAATTTTTTTTTTAACGTTTATTTATTTTTGAGAGAGAGAGAGACAAAGCATGAATGGGGGAGGGTCAGAGAGAGGGAGACACAGAATCCGAAACAGGCTCCAGGCTCTGAGCTGTCAGCACAGAGCCCGACGCGGGGCTCGAACCCACGGACCGCGAGATCATGACCCGAGCCGAAGTCGGCCGCCCAACCGACTGAGCCACCCAGGCGCCCCGACGTTATACATATTTTTAAGATATGTTATTACTGAGTTCTAAATATTCTAATAGGGTCAGGACCTAAGAACAGAAGCCACAGCTTTTTATAGTTGAAATTCTCATTCGAGTCTTTCTAGTATGCCAAAAATACGTAATTTTTGCTTAAAAAGAGAATAATAGCATATTGTTACTCTAATTCATGTACGTCTGAAATTTTTTAGCTTAAAATTACAGTGGTAATGTCTGTTGTTAAATTTTCAGCAATTAAATCTTTGAGGCATAAAAATTTTTATTGATAATATAGAATCATTTACTTTTAAATTTAGACATATCTTTTTTCCCATAGGACCAGTAATTTGGGATGTTTCCTGTATCTCAACTGTCTAGTTACCATCCTTCTTCTTTACCCTATAGGTTTGTTAAAGGCAAACTTCAGAAATTGACAAAATTTGACATTGTGTATTGATCCTTGTGTTAATCTTTTTTGTAACCTGTATTACTCTCACAGCTGTTAAATTTGTTTTGGGCAGCAAAAAATCTCTTCCCCTCTATTAGGAAAAAAAGAAATAAATACTTTTAGAAATGCAAATTCATAGTCAGGCAACAACTGAAGGGTTGTGAATAAATTGAGTTACAGGTTCAATTCAACAAAGAATCATTGCCCTGTCCACTGGTCACACAATATAAGATGAATAATAATGTCATGTGGCTTATTTTCTGGTAAATAATTTGATCCATTTCAGATGAAAAAGTCTGTGATAATTTAGATATTTTTGGAAAGAGCGGTTATCTGCTTTGAAAATGAGAAACTTGGCATATTTGGTAGTTGTGTTCCTACAACTGTGTTTTGTTATCCAGTATATTTAGCCATTCTTAAATACTCCTGGAAAGTGAGAATTCATATTGACCCCTTATTAAGCCCTTAATGGTAAAAAAAGTTTTATATGACCTAAATTTCTCTTGCTGCTGTTGGAACCATATTCTCTTCTCTCTTTCTTATAATTTATCTTCATATGCTTTTAGAGACTCCTGTCTCTCTCATCCAAGATGTGTGCTGATATCTATATGCATGGAGATGGGGCCTTGTAGAACTATTCTGGCCCATCAATTTAGGTCAAATCAATAAGCTACTGTCAGCTTTTAAGAAGCAAGATCCACAAAACTGATAGGACAAAGCAATCAGAGAATTCAGGTCTTCAGCTGTCATAAAGCAATGATTGACTGGTTTGGCTGTAATTCAGAGTCTTGTGTACTGGCTTTGCTTAACCATGTGTGTTACCAAGGTGTATATACATTGGTATATAAAATGGTAAAATTACCACTCCTTTCATTTTTTGTTGTGGACTGTTGCATAGTGTATTAACTTCAATACTTTTCCCCATTTATAAACCCAAGCCTTTTTATTCCTAACAGGGCAAGTATATTATTTCTTTACCCTAATCATGGTTTTCAAATACATCTTTTTTTTTTCTTTGAATTTTTAACCTTATGTGATCTCTGCATAGTTCATTCACTCCATTTCTCTAAACTAAGTCTGTTTTTCTTTTCACCTTCTCCCTCTCTAGAGTGGGCTTAGGAAAAACTTTTTCAGTTCTTTTTTTATAAACTCTTTTATATTTCTTAATCTGAATTGCTTTCTATTTACTTTGTCTGCAAATTTGATATTTCAAATATTATGGAAAAAACACAATGTCTTGGGTTTTGAAAGTTCCTGAATATTTGTCTTGGAGTAATTTTGAAGTATGACACTTCAATAATAGAAGAAAATGTTATCAACAGAAATAGGTTGATTTATTTAGGAAGTGGATTCAAGAATCCATATTTCTTGAAACCTCTTTCCACTGATCATGACTGCTCAATAAAAGATGATCATTATTTTTAGACATTGAATAAAAGTAAATTTAATGAATACACAGTTTTGTCTTTCCAGGCCATGGACTCACTGTAATAACTGGAGTTTATTCAGTGAACAGTGAGTGGGTTCTTGGACCTGGATGAGGGAAGTGCTACCCGTAACATAAATGGATGCTGTTGTTAGTAAACACCATCATAGTAAATTGAAGCATTCTGTATGTGCTTGTTGAAATTTTCATGGGTAGTTCTTAAGTGTGTTTATTAGCACTTTCTTAGCACTGTTCCTACATCTCTATACTCAAATGATAAGCGTAGGCAGAATGCTAAGTCATTTAATCTGAGTGTTTGACATAACACTCTGATAACTCTGGGACAGAACTTTGTAAAATCAGACTAGATTTGAGATAAAATTCTATTGTGGGTTGCCATGTGTTTTCTGTTACCATTTTTAGGGTATTCTTGAGTTTTGAATCTTTTGCCATGTCAGTTTCATTATGAAACTTTTTATCATCTGTTGCTCTAGTATTTTATGTTATCTTCCCGCATGTTGTCTTGTTTTAGAGATTTACACAGAAAAGTCTCAGGTAAATGCTCTAAAATAAGGGCAGAATGTTTTGGGGGGGGTGCCATACTTTTCGAGAGTCTATGAAAATCTTTTATGTAGGAAAGATCATAACATTTAAGAATATAGCCAGGTGACCCTAAACAAATTGCCTAACCTTCTCCATGGCTCAAGTTTCTCATCTGTAAAAGGAAGATAATCATAGTGCCTACTTCACGGGGTTGTGGCAAGGATTAAATAAGATGATCTGATGATCCATGAATGGTGATTAGCATAGCATCTGGTACATAAATGCTGAATAAGTGTAGGCTTTTATCATTATCAGATGCCCTGTTGGGACCTGTCTTCACTTCTGGAAGAAATATTAATTTTTAGAAACAACCTCTGCATTTGTGGCTTTGTCACTAGAAAAAATGGCTTTCCTTGAAGGTGCTAAACTTCAGCCTTGCAAAATTCCAGAGATCCTCATGGTCTTTAGGAAGGGTTTAATTTTGCCACATACAAGTTTACTTTCATGTTTTTCACAACGTCCCAATATTTCATTGATTTATCTTTGAAGAATGTGTTGATTCCCTTTAAACTTTTGATGAAGAAAAGGTGAAAATGTATGACATTTTTTTCTCAAAAACACATTGCATGTTGCATGAAATGTTGTGCATTTACCAGAGGTCATTTTATTACCTACCTTGACTCAGTTTTTATGAATCTTCCCTGGATGTTTAGGTAACGGATCGCTAATTGCAGTATTGTTAATTCGTACTTCAGTGATTAAATATGTACCACTTAATGCAGTGTCAAGAGATACATAAGACGGTGTGGCACTAAACCATTTTGCTCTGCCCTTTTCCTTTTGCTCCGATTCCCCACTACTCTTTAAGATTTGATTCAGAGGCAGTCATTTGACACTTCTGTAAAAGATTGTGATGCTTTTGACAAATGTTAATTGAGAAAGCACTGAAAGCCTGGCTGCATTGTAATCAAAAGAAAATTACAGAGGTTTAACAAGATGTCAGGCAAGTGCTTTACAGGAAAAGATAGACAGGTTTGAATAGGTTTCTGCAGCAGCTGGCTAGACATGATGTTTGACTAATGTACACAGGCATCTCTCATATGGTCAATAAATTATGCCCTGGAAATAAAACACATGATTAAGAAATTTCTCTTGCGAAAGAAGGAAAAAAGGTGTAGAAAGTGTGCAGTATGCATTTACGGGCAACAAGAGGTATCTCACTGCTAAAGAACTAAAGCAAACGCACACTACTTTTTGTGGTGAACTTAGGAAACTCTGTCAGTAGTAGCAGGATTATATAAATATTTATGGACCACAGCTTAAAATATTAAACATATTAGTGATTATATAAACTTGTTTTCTAAGTTCTAAAGTTCTAGTTTGTTTCTCACATTATAGAGAAAGCATAAAATAACTTAATGCTTTTGTAAGATTTTTGAAAAATAGTTATTTTTAATTTGCTGTACTCAAATCGTTGAAATTTACAGCATCATATGTATAAGGTTTTAAGAGACAGTAATCTATAAGTGTTGATAAAACTTTAGTGTGATCACCTAATAGATTTTATTTAATGTATTTTTTTTTTTTATTTTTGAGAGACAGAGGGAGACAGAGCACAGGTACGGGAGGGGCAGAGGGAGAGGGAGACACAGAATCCGAAGCAAGCTCCAGGCTCTGAGCTGTCGGCACAGAGCCTGACGCCAGGCTCGAACTCACAGACCCGGAGATCCGGCCCTGAGCCGAAGTCAGACGCTTAACCAGCTGAGCCACCAAGGCGCCCCCTGATAGATTTTAAATGATAACATTAAAGTTTTACTGACAGATTTTTCATGGTTTAAACTAATTAAATGGTAGTTAATGAAGGAAACATTAAGCTCCATTATTTTTTAACCTGGTGGATTTAACAGTTGGAAAGTAATGCTAGAAGTCAACCTTTTAAAATAATTTCCTTTTTAAGTTTATACTCTAAATGTGTAACTGTGGTTCCTTTTATACTCTTTGTTCAAGTCGGTAAGATAATGTAGGGTTGTTTTCAAATTAGGCATGATTTGATCTAACCTGTTATCTTGATAAGAGATTGCATTGTAACCTGTGACCAGAAGAGTTGCTTTTTCTGCCTACATTTTCAAATGTAAATATGCCTAACGAAGCCTCAGATGTTTCCTTACTAACACAGCACAAGCATGCCAAGCTTATCTTCTGTTTGGATCTAATCAGGCATGCTCAAAATTCTCTCAAGCAAGAATGGCTGCTGGGTGGAAAGATGTCACAGTATTTATTTTCCTGCAAGATGTAGAGTGGGTGACTTTAAATTTTCTGTTGTCTTAATTATATATAATTGTCAGGTTTTTATTGATACTTTGATTATTTATAGGGTATGAATTTATGTAAAAAAGAATTTTTCCATTTTGTTTCATTTAACATATAATATATTTGGTGTGGACACCGCAACTTTATTTAAAACCGACCTTCGGTTTCTGTTGGATGATGCATCATAAAATATACTTAAATTGTACTCTCAAATATTTCATTGAGATACAGACTTAACACAATTCGAGTCGAACAGACAAACCGATAGTAGAGCCTCCACGACCATCACTTAGTCAACGATATGAGTAAATTGACATAAATGAATGGATTTATTCTTTCTCCGACCTTGCGTTCTCACTAATTCTCATTTCGTTGGACTTGGGGTAACTGGATGGGAGGGGTTTTGTGTTGTGTTTGTGCCTATACACGTTCCCGTGTGTGCCTGTATGTGAGTGCAAGTGTGTGTTTGAGGTTAATATACTCATCTTTTTTCCATAGTGCCTACCACAGCTGTGACAATAACTTCTTCAGCTGAGCTGTTCAAAACCACAGTACCAACCACAAGCACTGCTTCACAGAAAGGCCCCATGAGCACAACCATAGCCGGATCACAGGAAGGAAGCAAGGGGACAAAACCACCTCCAGCAGTTTCTACAACCAAAATTCCTCCTGTAACAAATATTTTTCCCCTGCCAGAGAGATTCTGCGAGGCATTAGACGCGAGGGGGATAAAGTGGCCTCAGACACAAAGGGGAATGATGGTTGAACGACCGTGTCCCAAGGGAACAAGAGGTATTTCTTGTAAAATGCCAAACGTCTATTTTTAAATTCAGTAAGTTGGTTCTGAATTACACCGAGGTGATTTCGAGGAAAGAGAGACATTGATGATAACTACCTCTGTTATTATTTTTGTTAACTTTGGTAACAAAACATCTGTAGACAACTTAACGGTTCATAAACTGCAAAAGTTATTGAAGGTCGGGCTGTGAATTACCTCTCCCTTTTAAAGACCTGGGTCAAGTGTGGCATTTTTTGCCCATGGACTCCAGTGAGGCTTCTTACAGCTGCCTTTCTCATTAGGAGTATCATTTTGGATGAGTCCCAAGAAAATCAAGGGCTTTTTGTTTGTTTGCTGTAAATGTCTGATACTTCAATGCTGACTTTATATTTACTGTTTACAATCTGCATTATACCCTACTTTTTGTCAGTTATTGTCAACCACTTCCATTAGCGTTTATTCAAAATTTAACATGCAGAGTAGTATCATCCTAGCTGATTTCCCGAATGCCTGCAGAAAAATGGTTTCAATTTCACTGTTGTTTTCTACATCTGTTGTAGGAACTGCCTCCTATCTCTGCATGGTTTCCACTGGAACATGGAACCCTAAGGGCCCCGATCTTAGCAACTGTACCTCACACTGGGTAAATCAGCTGGCTCAGAAGGTTGGTTGGAACCTTTTAATATGATACACATTGGTGATTAAGGGCTTTAACGTCTAACATAAATAATTTAGCTTTGTTTGTTAAAACCAGCTTCATTGCTCTTTGTTCAGTATAAAAATTTAAAAAATTATGCATAGTTTTGTCTGTAAACTATTTGTTCAAAGTTACATATGTTTTGGGGCATGCTGTTTTCTATGTTAAGCTTTTTAATGAATACATACTTGCTTAATTTCATTCATATTTAGTTTGTTCTGTTTCTTTTGATGTTTGTAAGACAAATAGTCCATTGGCCTAATAAATCAAATATCATTAAGTTTGCAACTGAATCCACAGAATGCAAGCAGATGTTTATGCTTTATATCACAGATGATTATAATAGAATCAATAAAAATGACTTTAAAAGGCATTAGTAACTTTAATATTACAGTACAATGCAGTGACATTTTAGTTTCTCCTTCCTCATTCACCTTTCTGAAATGCAAGCAAGTGGTAGATAACACCTCCCAGTATCATGCTGATTACATTCTGGTTTAAATTTCTGGATCTTTGGAATAAATAAATCAGATTTTTAAGCAGCTGTTTAAAATGGTGGTAGTGAAATTGAGAGAGAGCTATCTAAAAGATTTTTTTAAAAAGGGATTTCTGGTTTTCTTCTTTTCTTTTCATTTCTTTTCAAGGTCTGGTTAAGAATTTCTTTTGTGTCTTGAGGATTTAAGAACCTTTAATCATCTGAAATGAAGAGAAAGTTACTGGTCTCAATTAGTTGCAGATTTTGACATATTTGCAACTATTTCTCTCACCACAACAGAGATACTCGGGAAAAGAACAAGAAGCCACAAACAGAACAAGAAGTCATACTGAGATAATATAAATTGTCATTTCAGATCAGAAGTGGAGAAAACGCTGCTAGTCTTGCCAATGAACTGGCGAAACATACCAAAGGGCCAGTGTTTGCTGGAGATGTGAGTTCTTCGGTGAGATTGATGGAGCAGTTGGTGGACATTCTTGATGCACAGCTGCAGGAACTGAAACCTAGTGAAAAGGATTCCGCTGGACGGAGTTATAACAAGGTAGGTAGGAATTTCCTGTTATTTAGTCAGACATTTTATATGGCAGCTCTTCATTCTTCTAGCGTTGGACTGCCAAACCCCTGCCCCCCCCCCCCATGCTTGACATATACTTAGAAACAAAATTTCTAATTCGGTTAATTTCCCAAGAGAGAATTAGAGTTGAGAAAGGAGCAACATGACAAAAAAAAAAAAAAAAAAGTTAAAATCTCTGAGGGAGATTTTAGTTGGTAGCAAACATTGCCTGATCGTGGTCAGTACTCCCACTTACAAACACATTATCTACACTTGAAGAGATTATGTGTTACACACCTCATACACTCTGGACGCTAATACATGCAACTCTTACGGTGGCAGCAAAATTGTACTGCGTAGAGGAATGTTAGCCACTGTAATACTGTTTTCAATTGCAGGTTTGGGGAGAAGGACAGGTTTCCCTCTCTAAGAGGATGGTGTTATTAGTGCTCTTAATCTTTCCTAATATGACAAAAACTTGGTAGCTCTTTGAACCATACTATAAAATAAGCCTGTGGGATTCCTATTAAGCCAAAATCCGTGGCTAATATGGTTTTATAGGGTTAAAAAGTAGACACTTTTGTTTCTTTTAACCACATATTTTGGCTCTAGTTTTATCACAGTGCTTTGGATTAGTATATTTAATAAAATGCAGCTATAAACTGTAAATGTGCAGTTTTGGCAGTCAGCGTAAACTCACAAAAATCCAGAGGACTGCTGTGCATAATAAACTTTGAGCTCAGGAACACAAGCCTAAGTTTTGAGGATTTCTTTTTTCCTCATTTCGACAGATAAAATCTAACCTCTGATTTTCTTTTCTTTTACTAAAAAGCTCCAAAAACGAGAGAAGACATGCAGGGCTTACCTTAAGGTATCTCTCCTGTGCTGTCACCCTGCTTTCTCCCTCCTTCAGCTACCTGCCACGCTTTCTCATCTTGCTGCATGATCCAATGTATTTCAGTCTTTGATAATTATATAATGTGCCCCATATCAGCTGTACAAATGTTGGCTTTTCTCGGGTACATTACTCTCAGAATAAGCAAATAATTTACTTTTATAATTTTTGCTCTTTCTTCATTTATCCAAACATGCAAGAATTTTAATGAAATATCCTCTGAATTGGAAAGTAATCATACAGTCTCTTTGTTTCCTGTTGTCATCTCTGTGGATTAAAAAACAACTTGAGTAAAACAGCTATGATATATTCTTGGCAGTTTATCATATCAAAGACTGTAGAGTCATAATGTATGTGCATGAAAAAGTCACTGCTTTCTTATCTCTGTGGTGTACTCTTAAATAAAAAAAAAAAAAAAAAAAGGCTTTGTCCTGAAAGTTTTAGGAGTCATTTCTAGAAGCAGGTTGATATGGGGATGGGTTACTAGAAATGAAATATAAATAATGTGACAGTGTTATCAATATATGTTCTATGTTGGTTTTTATCAGGCTAATAGAAACAGAAAGCCTCTGTTTGGCTCAGAATCCTTGTTCACTCCAGCCGATTTTTCTCCCTGGTATATCCAAGTAATAGGAAGCATGCTGAG
Organism: Herpailurus yagouaroundi; assembly: GCF_014898765.1. NCBI lineage: Eukaryota > Metazoa > Chordata > Mammalia > Carnivora > Felidae > Herpailurus > Herpailurus yagouaroundi. The sequence goes on from NW_024412388.1 coordinate 69,353,017, forward strand.
GCTGACAGTGGAAGTGTGTCACGCTGGTTTTGTGTGATAGATCAAAATAATAATACCCGATTGCATTTTGTTTTATTATGTGAATTTTAGAAGTTTCTTTTGGGGGGGTGGTTATATTCTAATCCTACTCCTCTGGGGGCCGTATCCTTAATAAATCATACCTTGAAGAACTAATTCACATACATAGGACAACAAAACGAAAAACCCTGTAGTTTTGTAGAATAGAGGTTATTCAAAAGCCATGACTACCAGTTTTAGTTGCAAGAGCTTAAAAAAAAAGGGGGGCCTGTCACTAGCTCGTAATAGACAGTGTTGGATCTGAAAACTTTACAAAAGGAAAGGTGTCGGGAAAGTCTGTTTTTAGGTAGTAATATTCTGAATTTCCTTTTTAGCCTGTTTAATGGGGGCAAAGAAATAACTGCTGAAGTGTATAGAATTTGTCATACTGAAATTTTCAGTTCACCTTTAAGGTGTTAGTTAATGTGTGAAATGTAATAATTGGTATGTTGCCCAGGACATAGATCTCAGTGGGAAAAGAATAGCCTTCTTTCTTTGGCAGGGAGAGACTACTTAAGGAATATGATTAGGCTAATGATCATTTTTGATTCCGCTAGAAAAGTACAAATGGTAATAAATACGGAGTGTTTCAAATTAATAAAAACTTGTCATCAGCGAGTTATGTGTATGCGTAGTGAGTTTCAGTGTGACCTTAATTTCTGACCAGTGTCATTTTCAGTATCTCTCAAATGAGCTTCTCTGCCCAGATAAGACTAATAAAACTACTTAAATTACAAATCAGAAGCTGACTTACACTATGCAAATGAAGTGAGTTCCCACTTGGTGACAGAGGATTCATTTGTAACTTAGATTAGAGGCTCCAGTCTGTATTTCTTGGTGACTAATGAATCTGGCCTCAGCAGACCAATTTCTGTTCCACTCTAGTTAATGGCTGCAGCAGTATCACTGTGAGCATTTTGACTATTCTATCTCCCATTAGAGAGAGAAAAAAGCCTTTAACGCTACTTGGAAGTATCTTCCACCTGCCAGGAAGGTCGTGGTGGCTCACAAGGCAGACAGAACGAGGATATTAAGATGGATTAAGCTAATTAATCTTACTCTGACAGTAGCTTCAAACAACTTTTCCCCTTGCTTATTCCAATATCGTACCTCAAAGTAGCGATTTTTGTTGTTCTTTGCACGATGTATGTTCTTTTCCCTCAGTGATTACCAATAGATCAAAACAACTTACATATGGCCTTAATGACATATTATGACTAGGTAAATGGGATAGAGTAAATAAACTTAGTGATTTCAGCTCTCCAAGCCATAGTCAATGTACGCTGTAGTTATCAGTACAAAAGCCTGCCTTCAGTTGCTTAACTGACTGGGTTGTATTTTTATTTAATGTTATTTTGTTGGTAATAAATTGAACCTACAAATATGAACATTTACAACTTGGATGGTTGTGAAGACCTTATTCTACTTTTCTGTTGTCCTAAAATTATTAGTATAGGCTTTAAATATTTGGATTGTTCTCCTGATTCTTTTAAAAACAGATCATTGTTTATGAACTAAGGTATACTCTCAAGTGTTTTCTAGCTGGACAGGGAATTGGAAGAGTGAAATGCACACAGATGATTTATAAACTTTGAAATCATCTTGGTTTTTTTTCCCAAAGGTAATAAGTAGACAGTGGTATAAGGCACTATTTTGATTACTGTTTTAGTTCATGTTATAAAAGACAGTGTGGTTTAACTTTTCAAGCATAAATATCAGGCTATTCTAGAGATCTCAGGGCTTTCTATTTAGAACATTTAAATCTTGAGGTTATAAGTAGGAATGACATGTGTGTAAGAGTAATTCCTCAGGTTAAGAGCTGACGTTGGTTGTACTTCTCTTTGACAGTTGAGATACTATTAGATGAGTATAAACGAGCCATCTTTTTACGTTTACCCATTAAAATCAAATAGTGTTCTACTAATCTTCAGCTCCATTTTGAGATGGTAAGATATGTTTCAAGTTGGCCAGGTAGATGTTGTTCAGGTGCTCCTTCCATCTTGAAATGAGAGTAAATCATCATGACAGATAAATATCACAATTGTCACTAGTCAGTGAGTGAAAATCACCTTGGTACTAGAAGCAGTCAAAACTAATGATAGTTTTCTAATGGATGCAGGCAATTGTCGACACAGTGGACAATCTTCTGAGGCCTGAAGCTTTGGAATCCTGGAAACACATGAATTCTTCTGAACAAGCGCACACAGCAACGATGTTACTCGATACATTGGAAGAAGGCGCCTTTGTCCTGGCTGACAATCTTGTAGAACCAACCAGGGTCTCAATGCCCACAGAAAATATTGGTAAGTGAATATATTGTCAGCTTTAATTTTGATTTAGAAGGTACGTGTTTAAGAGAATGATGCTTCCCTTCTGAATCTGTTTTTTCCCAGAGCCAAACTTCTCTTTTGTCAAATTACAATTTATTGATCACACTTCATAAAATTAATGCAGAAGCCAAAATCTCTCTGTATCTTTTAAAAGTTGGTTTTATGTAGGTTTTTTTTTTCCAACTGAAAAATCATTAAAGAAGTTTAGAGTACTTAAATGCCAGAATATGGATTGCGTAAGTAATGAAAGTGCTTGCTGTGGAACTGGGGAAAACGCTTTCCCATTTTATATAACATGTTCCTAATGAATTTAAATTACTTTCTGGAATGTATCCTCCCAGTCAAATATTTTAGGCACACAGAATTTGAGCCAAATGTTTATACTAAACACAACTGCCTTCAGGTGAAAATGTGGTCAACGAACTACATCTCCCATAATGCAGAATATACATGCTTCATAGATTGCAAAATAGCTGCAGATAGTTTCAAAGCACAATTTAGCATTTAAATGCTGGCCGTGAGAGGTAGGAATTCACTTTTGATGATATTTGAAAAACTCAGTAAGTACAGTAAAATTATATTAATATAGGCTTGAATGATTTAGAATTGTTGGTTATTCAGAGAGGGTGAACTCAGATGACGTTTATAATATCTTAGTAAAGCAAAAAAGTTTCCTAAGCATAAATATAAACAAACAAAAAACAAAAGGGAACACAGACTATTCCTTCCACCAAAAGAGTGCATTGGTGCAATAGATACTGGAAAAAACTATGTGAGATCCCATATCTTATTGCCTAATTGTACCTGCCTAAATCGTGGGACTTCATGTTTTAAAATGAGAAAATAAAGGTGTATAAATCAGATTATGATAATTGCATTTAAAGTCAAAGGCTTAAGTTTATTTTAAATAACTGAATTTTTAGAAAGAAATAAAGTGCTATTAAAACCGTATGTTTTTGTGTACTCTGAGCTTTGGGAATGATAAAGAACTCAGTAACCTCAAATTAGGTGAAACGAGGCGACAGTATGTAAATTGGCCTGCCGTGATCTGGGATAGCGGTCATAAGGAAAATGGTACTCTGCCACAGCCTTAGTAGTAATACAGAATGAATAAAGCTCTCTGTTTTGTCCAAAACTTTCATTATTTTTGGTTAATTTATTTGCTAGCCCAGTAACATTCCTAAGATATACATTGAACAATTCTTCTCAAATTTTTCCAGTGATATACCTGTAAGGATAAAAAAGTGTAAAGTTGATCATCTTAGAGGATGAATTGTAGAAAGTCTTATTTGAAGTGGCACGTTTGACCTACATTTGTTTTCAAAATCTTCTAATGGCTATTAAAAAAAAAAAACCACCTGAAATTTCCCTTTTATACCCTTTCCAAGTATGCAGAAATATTTGATGGGCCAGGCTGATATGCTGTGCTCCCATCAGCTTCATCAGCTTAGCATATATACAGGACACATTGTTAATTAGATATCTGAGATAATTATATGGCAGCTTGAGACCTAGTCTGAAAATGTAAATGTCCGGGAATATTTTTTTTCTAATACCTGTTTTCAAGAGTTCTAAGTATTACACTTCATGCTGGTTTCTTTTCTTTTCTTTTTTTAAATTTTTACCTGAAAAAAGACAGGGCACCTGGCTGGCTCAGTCAGTAGAGCATGTGACTCTTGATCTTGGGGTTGTGAGTTCAAGCCCCATGTTGGGTGTAGGGATTACTTTAAAAACTAAAAAAAGGGGTGCCTGGGTGGCGCAGTCGGTTAAGCGTCCGACTTCAGCCAGGTCACGATCTCACGGTCCGTGAGTTCGAGCCCCGCATCGGGCTTGGGCTGATGGCTCAGAGCCTGGAGTCTGTTTCCAATTCTGTGTCTCCCTCTCTCTCTACCCCTCCCCCGTTCATGCTCTGTCTCTCTCTGTCCCAAAAATAAATAAAAACGTTGAAAAAAAAATTTTTTTTTAAAAATAAAAAAAAAATAAAAAAAATAACAAAAGACATTGTTGGTGAAGTTTGTTATAGAATGTAGTACACATGTACTTTTGATTTCTAAAATACAAACAATTTGGTGGCAAATACCATCCATGATTTAGTATGAGGAAAGCATTTACCTTTTTCCTGGGACTTGTTCTCTTTTTAGACATGAGGACTAAAATAGCCCATTATTCCTTTATGTCCTCACTTTCCCAAAGCTCTTAACTAAATTTAGGGCATGGCTACAATATCTTAGGTATTAAGACAATTTGATTTGACTCCTTAGCGATTTCTCCTTGAATCCTTAGTTTAACTTTATTGTGTGATTTACCCTTATAATACATGATCTCATAAAAATTGTATAATTATATCTCATATAATTATATTTGATTATAGCTTTTTAAAGTCAATTTGGAGGTATAATTTCTATATAATACAAGCAGTGGTTTTAAGTGTACGGTTGGTGAGTTTTGACAAATGCACACCCATGTGACCAACATCACCTCAGAAGGGCCCTTGATTCTCTTGCAGTAGATCTCCTCATACCCCCAGCCCCCAGTGATCGCTGGTCTCTTTTCTGTCACTAATTTAGCTTTGCCTTTTTTGGACCTTTAGTTGAATGGCATCATGCCGTATGTACTCTTTTTGATCTTGCATTTTTTACACAGAACAATGTTTTTGAGATTCATCTGTGTTGGTAAGAGCATCAATAATGCAGTCGTTCATTTTCCTTGCTGAGTAGTATTCCATTATAAGGAAACACCACTAATTGTGTATTTATTCACTTGTTAGGCATTTACGTTGTTTCTACTTTTCCGCTGTTACTGATAAAGCTGCCATTTTCCTACGTGTTTATACTGTTTCATACTCCTAAGTGCTATGAGACTTCCAGTCACTCCACATCCTCACGAACATTTAGGATTGTCAGTCCTTTTGATTTTACCCATATGAGTAGTTTGTAGTATCATCTCATATTGGTTCTGTTTTGCATTTGTGTAATTGCTAAGTTACTTACTACTGATAGCTGTTCAACTCTTACATGCTTATGGACCATTTCATGTATCTTTTTGTGAAGTGTCCATATATTTTGCCTATTTTTAATTGGATTGTTTGTCTTCTTAATAATGAGTTATAAAGATTCCTTATGTATCTATTATTCAGGTATTTTGCTGGTTATAGGTACTGTGAATATTTTCCCTCAGTATGTGATTTTCTTTTCATTTTCTTAATAATATCTTGAGAGGAGCAGAATTTTTTCATGTTGACCAAAAAATCACCCATCTTCGACATCTAGTTAACCCTATTTCACTTATTACTCTCACCATTGTATTTTAAAGCAAATTTTAACATCATATTATTATTACTTTCAATACTTTAAAATGTATCCCATGCATTAAAAACACAGTGCCATTGTCATACTTTTAGAAATTAACATAAACAGGTTCAAAAGATAACAAAAGTATGTTTAAATTTACTTGATTTTGCGGAGTCACCTGGCTCAGTTGGTTAAACATCCGATTTCGGCTTAGGTCCCAATCTCATGATTCATGGGTTTGAGCCCCACAGAGGGCTCCCTGCTGTCAGCACAGAGCCGACCTCAGATCCTCCGGCCTCCTCTCTCTCTGCCCCTCCCCTCCTGGCTCTCTCTTTCAAAAATAAATAAACATTTAAAAAGTAAAAAACTAATTTATGTGGTTTTTGTAAATTTGTTAATGCTTAATTTGTTTTGACCAGGATACAAACAAGTCCCTGTGGTACATTTGATATATTGCTTGAGTCATTTCTCCCTACATCTTTTCTTTAAGCCTTTTTCCTTTTTTTGAAGAAATTGAGCAGATGATTTGTACTGTGAAATTTCCCACATTCTCGATTTGGCTTATTTCTTCCCACTATATCATTTTACATAATTGATATGTACTAATAATTGGATCTAGAGGCTTGATGAGTTCAGGTTTATTTGTTAATTTGTTTTCTCCAAGAACCTTTTCATTGCATCCTGCAAAAGAGGCACATGTTAGGTTGTCTTTCTTTGAGATCTTATGACTGATTAGTTGGTTTGGGTATTATCAGCCTAATCCATCCATTATAAAATTCCCTATCATTTATTTTCCCAGTGGGCTTAGCAGCCAACATGGCTGTCAATTTAGGCTTATTTATATTGTAGTAACAAAAACCCCAAAGTCACAGAGCTCTCAACAGCAAAGATTATACTCCTTCAAGCCACATCACCATTGAGGCTTGGTTTTGACCCTGCCAAAGTCGGCACCGTGTTGTTTGTACCCTGTGATTCCAGGCTTAGGGAACCTAGAATGTTGCTGGTCTCCCGGCATTGGCCATAGTTTTTCCTGTATGTTCTCTTTTCTTCCCCTTTCTTCTCACTGGAGCTACTACTTGGTAATTAATTTGGAAACCACAAAGACAGAAAAATATATTAAAATCCTGTCTACACGATTGGTTGTGAGTGAGACTGTCCTATGAATGAAGTGTACTGGCTGTCAGGAAACTGTTGAACAAGGCATATGTTATTCCAAGCATACAGAATATATAGATTAAGAGAATATCAGAACTGTCTGTATTCTAGTCACCCAACTGAGCCACACCTGAGTATTGCACCATCTTCGCTTCACATTTTGGAGGAGCTAGTTATTGGTAACATATAAATCCCTTGGATCCCCTCCTTCTTGATCAGATGAATGTAACCACCATTCTTAATTTGTTTGCTGGCGTTAGTAATTTTTTTTCTAATTTTGCTCTCCAAGTATGTACGTTCAATAGTTGCTTTTTTGTGTTTTTAACATTAATGATTTTACACTGTAGATGTAGTTGTATAATTTTGCCTTGACATTATAATTTTCATATTTATGCACATTGATATGTGCATCTCTAGTTTCTTCGTTCAATCTAACAATACACCACAATGATTTGACTGCCAATGATAGATATTTTAGTGGCCTGTGCTTTTTGGCTGATAATAAGGAAAACTGTGAAGGTTTTTGTATATCTTCATGCTCATATGTATGTGCCTTCCTAGACATATATGGACACACACCTAGAAATAGAATTTTTGAGTGATGGAGCAGGCCCATCTCCTTTATTAAATACCGCCAAGTTGCTTTCTAATATTGTTTACCAGTTTACATTCTCACCTTTAATACCATTGTTCTTCATCAATCTCTTTGCTAAATACACTTCATTATTGACATAAGTGTTATTCTAATGGGTTTGAATGGACCACATTATTGTTTTAATTTGCAGTTCTCAGATTACTTAATGTCTTTATTGGGTATTTTAGTTTTCTCTGCTGTGAATTTGTTGTCCACAGGTTTTGCCTATACATTTATTTTTCTGTAGCTAATGTATTCTGGACACCGATTCTTTGTAGACTATATAGTTTGAAAACATTCCTAGCATCCCTTCTCTTTTTTACTTTGCTTATGATATCTTTTATTTTACAGGATAATGAAGTCAGATTTATCAGTGTGTTCTTCTAAGGACTTTTTGTGTCTCAAGAAATACTTTAATTGGGGCACCTGGGTGGATCGGTCAGTTAAGGATCCAACTCTTGATTTCAGCTTAGGTCATGAACTCACGTGTTAGGCTCTGCACTGACAGCCCGGAGCCCGCTTGGGATTCTCTCTCTTTGCCCCTTCTCTGCTTGTGCGCTCTCTCTCTCTCTCTCTCTCTCTCTCTCTCTCTCTCTCTCTGTGTGTGTGTCTCTGTCTCTCTCTCAAAATAAATAAATGAACTAAGAAAAAAAAAACTTTCCTTTTTGGTGTCCTCAAAAATTTTCCCTGCTATGTAGTTATACTTGTAACTTTATAAATGATCTTATACTTTAGAAATGACAAAATTGTGCCTTTTTTTTTACAATTATGTTCTAATCCAGCTGAAAATTATTTTTGTTGATGATATGAGGGAAGAAACTAATTTGGTTTTTGTTTTCTGTTGCCTTTTTTTTTGATAATATAGATAATGTGTTGTTTCAGTACTTTTAGTTCATAATTCATTTTTTCCCCCAGTGGTTTGTAATGATATCTGTCATTTCTATGCATGTTAGAAGTGTGTTATACATTGCTCCTTTTGTTTTTGTTTCAATACTGCTAATGTCTGGTAAGTTCTTTAAATTCTGCTCCGTGAGGAATTACTGTAGCTGCTCTTGGCATGTCTTTTCCATGTGAATTTTAAAGTCAGTTGTCAAATTCCACAAACTCAGAAAATATTACTGGACTTTTCATTAGAATTAGGCTGATTTTGTAAATTAATTTTGAAAGAAGTGTCACAGATCTATTTACTTGTTGAGGTCTCCCAAATAAGACCTTGTATAATTCTCCACTTTTTGTTAGTTCTTCTAATAAAGTTCTGCGTTTTTTCCATTAGTATCTTGCATTTTTAAAATCAGTTTTATTCTTAGATAACTTACACTGTTTGTTTTTATTTTAAATAGTATCTTGGGACCCCTGGGTGGCTCAGTTGGTTAAGCGTCTCACTCTTGATTTAGGCTCAGGTCATGATCTCATGGTTCCTCAGATTGAGCCCCATGTCCACACTGACAGGACAGAACCTGCTTAGGATTCTCTCTCTCTCTCTCTCTCTCTCTCTCTCTCTCTCTCTCTCTCTCTCTGTCTTTCTCTCTCTCCCTCCCTCCCCTCCCCTCTCCCTCAGTCACTCCCATCCCCCCTCAAAATAAATAAACTTTAAAAAATAGTACCTTTTTAAAAATTGCATATTGTAATTGTTTATTGTTTGTTGTACAGGATCACATTTGATTTTGCTGACTGCACCCTTGCTAAATTCTTTTACTTCCAATCATATATAGAGTCTCTCTTAAAATTACTGTGCTGTTAATTATATTTTCTGTAAATAATAACATTTTGCTTTTTTCTTAAGCTCTATAACATTTTTCTTGAATTACTGCATTAGGTAGGTCTTTTAGTACAATGTTAATAAATAAAACTCCTAATAGGAATCATCCTGACTTTAAAAAGAATGTTTCTTGAGTTTTTCATCAATCTTTGCGTGTCCGTTTGGAAAGATAAGCTTTATCTGATAACAAAACCTTTATCTTGGCAAAGATTTTTTTCTTTTATTCTTACTCTTCTGTAAAGTTTTTTTTTTTTTAATAATTTAATGGGTATTGAAATTTGTTGAATTATTTTGGCTAATAATTTTTTTCATCTTTAATTTCTTAATTTGGTGAATTACTTTAATGTATTTTGCAATGCCCTTTTGAGTTAAACTCAGTCTGTTCAGGATATTATACTTAAAATATATGTATGATTTATTAAATATTTTTGCATCCTGTTAATAAGTGAGAACATTCTATGATTTCTTTCCCTGTGCTGTTTTATGCATCAAGATTATATAAGTCTCGTGAAATGAGTTGAAAAGTGTTCTTTTTCTATTTTCTGGAGCAGTTTTTTAAGAATCAGCATACATTTATCTGTCAGTTATTTTTTTAATGGTCATAAATAGAGTTTTTCATTTATTTTAGGCAGTTTTTTTGTTTCTTGGAAGTTTTCCCTTTTATCTATTTTTAAATTTACTTATTTATTGATACAATTTTATTTATTGATATAAAGTTGATTATTGATTCTCTACAAAGATCTGTATTAATGATCCTTTTAAAATTCAAATTATTAATTTTTTACTATGGACATGATTTTTAAACTTATGTAAATATATGTTGAATTAAAGCTTGAATTAAAGCTTTACTAAAATTAAAGTAAATATTTGTTGAATGAAATTAACTCTTTGTACATGTAAGTCTGTATTTGGAACTTTTCATGAGAACTCAAAGGATTTCAGTCTTTCACCCTGTCTTCTGTCTTCTGTAAGAAAAGTTAATAATTGAGAGTCCCTTTCAGCGTAAAAGGAGTGAGGTATACATTAGATGTATATTTTTCCTCTCTTCTTCCCCCCTTCTACCTCCTTTTCACATACATGGAATCTGATATAAAGAGAGGGGATCATCTACCTACCCACCTACTTAATATTTCTAAGCATGGGTCAGTAAAATAAATATTTTTAACCAGCTCCTGCAGCTTATAGAATTCTAAAATCTGTATGACTCTGATTATAAACTTGTAGTTCAGGTGCTTGACATGTAGTCTGATAGCTTATAAAAATCTTCCAATGTTATGATTTCATATTTACTACTAAGTCTATATATACTTTACAGAACAAATTTGTGAAAGATTAAAAAAATAAATTATTATCCAAAGGTAACTGTAATGGTATAAGCCCATATTTGTAAAAAGAAAGGGGGTAGGTGAATTAATCATCTCTCTGTGTGTGTATGTGTGTGTGTACGAACACATACACACATATTTGTCTAGGTATAGAAATCGCTATGCAAGAATATACACCATTAGAGTGAAATTCAGAGAAAAATGTATGGACTCTATTGAATTATTAAGAGTATCTGTTACTTTTTAAAATCTAATGGATGAAACTAAGGAATTTTGTATATAATCCCTCATTTCATCAGTAAAATGACATATTCTAATTATTAATATAAAAAAGTTGACTTTAGTAGAACCAATAATGCTTTTCCATTCTTATTGCAATCTGTATTGGAATTACAGTAGACAGTGTTTATGTTATGACTATTATATTTTTGAAACAAAGTTAAACAACATTGGTCTTGTCGATTAGGTAAATGTTCTTAGTGCTCTATATCAGCCTGTTCCCTTTCCATAAATTTTTGAATGTAGGAATAAAGTACAGTGGTTGGTAAACTTTTACTATAAAGGCCGGAATAGTTAGCCTAGGCAACTAAACTACATGGTCTAAGTTACAAATACTTAACTGACATTGTAGAAATTGAGCAGCTATAGACAATAGGTAAATGAGCAAACATGGCTGCATTCTCATAAAACTTTATTTACAAAAAAGAGGTGGCAGGCCAGATTTGGCATGCAGGGCATAACTGTTAAGTTATGGCATACATAACTTAAAAATGTAAAGGTTATTAGTTACTAATGAGAATTAATGGGAAGGTTTAAAATAATGCCAGAACATTTTCTCATAAATATGCTGTGCTGGTCTCACTATGTTCAGAAATTAGAGAAAACCAACTATTGCAAAATTGAGCTATATAATCTTATTATGTATGAAAATATCATATACATAAAAATAGATGTATACATGCAATAAAAGCATTCAAATTTATACTTCATATTTTATTTTACCATTGTCATGGAATGTGCCTTGAAAAGTTATTTAATGTACGGAACAAAAAAAAACCACTTTGAAATATTTTTGTTTATTTTAATGGTATAAATGAAATTTTAAAAGTTGTGTGCTTTTAACTCTTACGCTGTTCCTAGGATAAAAGTCAGGAATCAGTTCATGACAGAAGATACAAAATCATGGGAAAAAAAGTTAAAATGATTATATGAAATGTTTTAGAGTTATCAATAAAGGTTTAACTTAGAGTAATTTAGTTTATGATTTTGTTGAAATTTAACAGTAAAATTTTATAGGCAGAAAAAAAAAGAAGCAGTGGTTTTCCAGGCAATTATCATGTGCTGCTTTGTAGTTTAAAGAATGTCCTTTTTTCCTCCCCTTTATCTTTTGCCTCCTCCAGTTCTGGAAGTGGCAGTGCTCAGTACAGAAGGACAGGTCCAAGACTTTAAATTTCCTCTGGGCATCAAAGGAGCAGGCAGTTCAATCCAACTTTCTGCAAATACTGTCAAACAGAACAGCAGGAACGGTAAGATGGAGCAGAATCTTTTAACAAATGACAGGATTTTTTGTTCATTTAAACCTGTTAATCCCCAAAATGCTGCATATTTAACTCTTAATATAACAATACTACTTATCATTTAAAAGCAGATTTAAAATAATGCCTTCCTCTTTCCCAAGAAATTTAATCCAAATAAAGAGTCCAGAAGGATTCTTCCCTTTCATTCTTATTTGGATGTATCTTTTTTCATTCGTAAGCATATTTCCCATAAAGGCATACGACTGTTTTTACCTTCCTAGGGCTTGCGAAGTTGGTGTTCATCATTTACCGGAGTTTGGGACAGTTTCTAAGTACAGAGAACGCAACCATAAAACTGGGGGCTGACTTTATTGGTCGGAATAGCACCATTGCAGTGAATTCCCACGTCATTTCAGTTTCAATTAATAAAGAATCCAGCAGAGTATACTTGACAGATCCTGTGCTTTTTACCCTGCCACACATTGATGTAAGTTATATATGCTAATGAAGTTACAGAAGGTTATAAAACCAGTGAGGACAGAAAGCAAAACTTGAAGTGCTGGGGACAGGGAGAAAGGGAATGGGGAGAAGGCAAAGAGGAAAGAAAAGACCTTTCCATTTGAATTTCAAATGTTGGACTAGGTCAGAGACATAAGTTTATTTAAGTCTGTGAACATAAAATTAAATGAGCCTGGTTCAGTGATTATTAGAACTTAAGTGTATTCTTAATGAAAGCTAATTCAGTAATCAACAGGAAAATGTAAATGACTGTAATTTGTTTTAGAATGAAAATTAACTCTTACCTTAGCAGCAGGATAGCCTAGTATTAACTGTTAGGACTCTGCCTTTTTAGCATGGCAGACCTTTTTGTTTGTTTGTCTTCTTTTTGATTTTCCTGATCATATGCAACACAATTGTGATCAAGTGTTGTGGTGTTTTTAAAAATCTAGACTTGAAGAGAGGTGATTCCTCTGCTGTGCCTTAGAATGAAGTTGGCAGTTAAATCATTATCCTGTGTTGGAAGATTGGCTGCAGAATTTTGGCTTCTGTTACAAGCAGAGTGAATATACGTGCCCACAGATAGCCAAGTGATCCCCAGAATTGGCAAAGAAAAATGAATTTGTGCACTGTTCTCTTACATCTGCTGCAGTTAGTTCACTCTTTTAAAAACCTTGACGATGCTGACATGTCACTTAGAATAAAAATGGGCCCCAAATAGATTTTTAAAATACTTGGTCCTTACAGAATTTTCTCAGAACAAATTCAAGGGTCTGTTTTTGTCAGAAAAGAAAAAAAAATGATTCCAATGTACCATCAGTATGTAAAATCATAAGATGGAAATTGTAATTGTGGAAAATGGGTCTTTGGTAATTTAGAGTACACTTTAGAGTGTTTCGGACTATAAAACCCCTTTTAAGTTAGATATCTGCCTTGTATAACATAGTCTACAATTTTGCTGATGAAAAACTTTATAGTCCGAAACATGCAAAGTTTAATCTAAATTACCTTTTACACATATTAAACAATTGCTATTGCCATCTTAGAGTGTAAAATCCTAATTTTATCTTGTCATTTTATTTCCCAGCCTGACAATTATTTCAATGCAAACTGCTCCTTCTGGAACTACTCAGAAAGAACTATGATGGGATATTGGTCTACCCAGGGCTGCAAGCTGGTTGACACTAATAAAACTCGTACGACGTGTGCATGCAGCCACCTAACCAATTTTGCAATTCTCATGGCCCACAGGGAAATTGCAGTAAGTATTTGCACTTCTAATTAGTAGCAGAGAAAAACCTCAGAGATTCAAAACAGCTTGGGTAACAGTCCCGTCTTTGGGTGCTTATCGGAACTAAAACTTAGCAAACAAAGTAGTGTGAATTTCTGATTGTCTCTACACTGTCCGTATATTTTAGGAGGTCTTGGCCCTATATTTATTGTTACTTCTCAAAATCTGCTTTACAGACTTGTTCTGAGTTTTTCTCCTTTGGGCAGGTGTTCGGCAGAGGCAGTCAGGGATTTAAAAAAGGAGCAGAAATAGGTCCTACAAAAGAGACTGAGGATTCTAAAATTTAACACACCCTTCCCATCTGGAATGTCTGAATCTCGTTTTACAACTTTGGCTTTAAGTTTTCCTAACAACGTTGCACACTGCAAAACTGCAGATTTTGAAAGGTCAGGATAGCTTCTGGAACGTTTCTTCGTGTTCCTTTCCGTGATTAAGAGAATGATAGCCAGAAGATAAAACATTTTAAGAAATATAGCGTGAAAACTCTCAGGTCTATTGTGTTCTTTGACTCTTAGTATATAAATAAATATAAAAAGTCAAAGGGAAAATGGAAGCTTAAAATTTTTTGTCAGCCAGGACAGTCATTAAGATGCCAATTATTTTTTTTATCATAACTGAGTATCCTTTATTATAGTATATAAATATTCTTCTGTGTTTATGTAGGTAATTATCTCAGTCATTTTGAAATAATTGGGCTCTCGCATTATTTTGTACGTAAAATCTTCCACTTTCGTAGGTCATTCTTTGGATATTAAAATTAATGAGATAATATTGAACTCTGTTATACGATCAAGTTTCCTTTTTAGTTTTGAACCTTGTTTGAATACATAAGAATGTTCACAGAGTTTAGTATTTAAAGATGAGCTATCACAAGTGAAAGCTACCTTATCTTTAGTTGATACAATGCAGAAATACTAACGTTTCTCATATTGTTTTTATTTCAGTACAAAGATGGAGTTCACGAATTACTCCTTACCGTCATCACCTGGGTGGGAATTGTCATTTCCCTTGTTTGCCTGGCTATATGCATCTTCACCTTCTGCTTTTTCCGTGGCCTACAGAGTGACCGCAATACTATTCACAAGAACCTTTGTATCAACCTTTTCATTGCGGAATTTATTTTCCTAATAGGCATTGACAAGACGAAATACATGGTAAGCACCCCTTCAGCTTATTGCCCTTGGATCTCTGAAAATTACTATAACAGGTGTGAATACACACATGATGTCGATATTGATATTTGACCTTGTAAACTTCATATAGTTGACAATGATGATGTTGGAGGGTAATTTGTAACAAATTAAAAGAGAGTGCTGCAATCATTAAGTATTATTACTGTGAGTTAATTCATTTCTTGTATCAAGGCGCAGTAGCATTTTTCTGGGTTGTTATTAAGACATGTGATTTGAATAGAAGAGCTCTAAGGATACTGACGTGAAAAAATCCTATTTTTACCATTTTCACTTTGCTTATGGAGTCATTCTGACTAGTGATCATTTCTTCATCTTCTAGCAATTTGTTCATCACCATGAGGTCTCAGTGTCAGTACTTCATAATTAGTTAATGCTTTACCCTCTATCCATCTGCGCTGGGATGAATTTAAGAATGCTTCACATACGACAGGAAAATATCATTAGGAATCACAGCCAGGATATTCATCATTAAAGTGAATTTTTAAATTCTGTTATTGAAAAAAATAGAAGTAATATATTTTATTTAGAACAGCTGTTCCAAAGATCTATGGAGCAACTAATCCGTACGTAAAATATTCTGATTTAATAATAGATAATTCTAGAAGAGAAATTAAGGTATGTTTTCTTATCTGCACTTAAATTTCACTAAAAATAGTTATATCTTCCAGTGATGAAATTTCTGGCACACCTGGCCTTATAGTCTATAAGCATTAAACTCTTCAAATTTGGCGTTTAGAACTCATTTCCATTTATTTAAAAAAAATTTTTTTAAAGAAACAGTGGTTTCTTTAACATTTATTTTAAAGACAGTGAGAACTATCAGTGAATATTGTGTAATTTTGGCGTAGTCTGTATTCATGTGTTCTCTTTTGTGCTTTTTTTTCTTTTCCTTTACAGATTGCTTGTCCAATATTTGCAGGACTACTACACTTTTTCTTTTTGGCCGCTTTTGCTTGGATGTGCCTAGAAGGTGTACAGCTCTACCTAATGTTAGTTGAAGTTTTTGAAAGTGAATATTCAAGGAAGAAATATTATTATGTTGCTGGTTACTTGTTTCCTGCCACAGTGGTTGGGGTTTCAGCTGCTATTGACTATAAGAGCTATGGAACAGAAAAAGCGTAAGTAATTGCAAGCGACCTGAGTGTTTTTCAAGTGAATAATTTTTTAAAGCCTGTTAGCTGTCAGTGAGGGGCCCTGACAGACTAAAATAGCATCTGAAAGCTTTATTGGTAAGAGAATGGGCATGCCGTGCACAAATTACAATCAAGTCTTTTGTAATTTTCTAGGTTCAGAGGATTTGTACTCTAGCGAGGCAGATTCTAAATTATGGACTTTCTTTTTAACACAAAAGATTGACCTGAAACAAATTGAAAAAGTAAATAACTTTTTGGCCTTAGAAAGATATTAAGTAAAAATTCTTCTGAACTTAAAGCATCTGACAGGTTTAACTACTCAGTTTTAACCTAATGCTTCATTAGCTCTCTTTGTGCAGCCGACCCTCTAGCTAACTCTCATTCTGAATTGTGACAGTAGCACATTCCATCCCATATGTTCTACTTTGATAATATTTTATCAGGCAGTTTGAAAGGATTAAAATAAGTCACTGTCTTTCATTTATAAAAAATATAGATATTTATGGAAAATGACAGAAGGTAGACATAGCCATGTTTTTAAGGATTTTATTTGCTAGAGGCATGAATTTGCCTTCCAATTCTGTTTATTTTTTCCTTTGATAAAATTAGTTATATAAAGATTTCTTGGACTAAAGAAAGCTTTTTGACTATACAGATGATGAAAGACAAATAAAAGAAATTCAGTGGGGATTCAATGTTATATGAAAAATGAACCACTAAGTAAAATCTGTCTTAATAAGTTTATGCATCATTTACTCTAATACTAGATGAGTGCTATGCTTTGATTTTTTTTTTTTATCTCGTATTCATCCATTCCCAGTTGAGGTATTATATTTATGCTGTACTGTTTTGAAACAAACATAGCAGCTGAACATTTTATTTTATCTGTTATGTTCCATAGGGTTAAGCGCTTTATCTCAGATACAGATCTGATAGGCAAATTTTGAAGATAAGAACTTAAAAATAATGAGACGATTTGGACTATCGAGTTTCAGGTTTTTCTTAGTGAAGTTAGAGATCTTATGAATCAGGGACTGGGTGTTGTGGGGTTTATTCTTCTCCCCATACAAGCATAATAATGTATGCCTTTACCAAATTTAAAAACTGAAATGAAAAACAGTATGTTGAAGTAAATAAATTACTACTGTTTACATCAAAGCCAACTCAGAGTTATTAAAATTATTCTTACCTGTGATAAGTAAATTTTCAAAAGCAAATGTAAAGATAGTTTTTGATAGATTTTTAAAATTCTATTTTTTTTGTAATTTTGAGGATCCATTGAAGCTACTTAATACATACTCTTTTCTTTTCATAATAGTTGCTGGCTTCATGTTGATAACTATTTTATATGGAGTTTCATTGGACCAGTTACCTTCATTATTCTGGTAAGGAGACTCTATTTTCCCTTCATTTTTAGTTTGCTGCTTTAGCAGTGCTATTGAAACAGGGATAATTGCTTTCATTGTTAATTTATCTATGCTTTCAAAGATTTATAAACATATCTAGCCTACAGGGTAAAATTATAAAGTATATTTTAAATGTTATACCATTATTGAGAGTTTATATATTGCTGATTAGTAGTATTTCTGAAAAATCCTCTTTCCTCTAAAAAGTAATTTTTTAATCTAATTTAGTTTGCTGCAGTGTGATGTCATAATCTAAAAAAATTATCTCTATATATAAGCCATGTAAAATTTATCTATATATAAGCCATGTTAAGATCACATGATTTGAGCCTAGTTTAACAATTAGTAAAGAATAACTGAAGTGTATAGTTTGTTTTTGAGTAGTGAATTTTTTGCTAAGAGTTTTAGTTCAGGAAGTTATGTCTCCAAAACCTGTAATACTAGCCCTGTACCAAGTTATGTGGCATTTATAAATTAAATGAATGTTTTATGGAATTGAAAGAACATTAGCTTAATATTTATCACATTAATTTCCACGTAATTTAGTACTTTTAAATAAATATCCGTACCCTAAATTCTTGTGGGGGAACAAAAAGATTTTAAGTTGAGATTAATAAATGAATATTAAATCACTTTTAAACTCATTAGAAATAAAATTATTTTTCTAAGAGTTTAAAATCCCAAATAAAAATATTGGTCTTTAAGAAATATAAAAAAAATAATAAATTCGATACAAGTTAACTATAGTGACATTAAAGTGTTTAACTGCTTATATTACCATTAGTCAAATATTTGAAATATAGTTGAAATAAAAGGATGTAGCTAAAATATTTGGACTTAAAACTTTGAAAAGGAAACATAAACAAGTTTAAATATTGCCTATATCTTTTAAGTACCTATTTTAAGGATTTTTTTCTTCTTTAAAAGAAATGACACAAATGAGCTTATTAGGATATTTCTGTAGTTCACTGGTGTTTCATAAAATTGAGAAAAAATTTTAGTAGTTCAAGGAAACTCAAAACTACTTCAAGTGTATGTACTTTTGTCCTTAAAATGAATTATTTTATACACCATACAAAGCAAAATGAAAATTTGAGGTGAATGCCTGTATGAATCAAACCAGTAAAACATGTTCAAGTGTTCCTAGAAAAGCTGATTTCTCACCAGAATTCTTCAATCCAAATGATTGCCCCAGTTTTTGTTGTTGGTTTAAGTTAACATAGCCTAAGCCATTCTTAAAATAAATGGTAAACAGCTGACAAGAAGTGGCATGATCCTTAAAGACTTCTCTTTTTTTCCCCTGAGCCCTTGGCTAAACATATTGATACTTTGAAAATTGTAGAGACCATTTTAGGGGTACTTGGTCTATAAAAGTATCATGTGTTCACTTCTGTTGTGCTACAGTTTTGTTTATTTCTATCTAAAAATAAATACTGACTTTAGAGTATTAACTTTGTCGCTTGGCCTAAAGACTTTAATGTTCACATATAGTCAGCTTCTAGGAAGAAAATGGGTAAAGCACATTTTATTATATTTCCCACCTACAGTGTGAGCCTACTATTATTTATTAGCCTTGTTGTCATTATTACCCTGTACCAAATAATTTAGGTTGAAATGTGAAGGGCTTTTGGGAATAGTGTTCCCAACTTAAAAACAAAAACAAAAACACAGCAGTTAGCTGTTTTGACAGTACAGATCCTAGGAGTAATTCTCCTGTAACTGCTTTGCCCTCTAATTATCCCAACACAGAGAGACAGAGTGATATAGAAGGGTAAAACATCTTGCATGTGACCTAAATTGAAATATGATACGATAGGATTGTACAGCACATTTGTTGAATATTAATATATTTATATTACATATATCCTGATGATAAAGGATATTTAAAAGTCAATTCAGACACAAATCTTAATAATACAAGTTACATCGTACACTACCCTTTGAAGGAGTACTCTTACAACAAAAATTACTTATCAATATTCCTGGAAAGTATAGTTTTGCATTTCCAACTTTTCTGAATTGAAGCCATTTAATTTAGTAGTATTAAATAAGTGTACATTTTTAATAATGTTCTATGAAGAAAAATAACATGCTATGGAAGATAAAACTCCTTGCTTCTGTATTTCTATAGACCGTCTTGCCTACAGGCACTAGAGTTATTATATCTATGAGAAAAGTGCTTGTAAGTAATGAGCAGTGGGAAACCATTAGTATGCCTGAAATGGTTTAATGAAAGCTTGGATCATGACACGTCAGGAGCTGTTCTTATCATTTGGACAGCTCCATCTGCATCGTTAATAATTAATTCAGTTCAGTAAGAGTTCAGCTCACACACTCATTTAGAAGTCTTCTTCAGAGAACACCTCTCCGGCTGCTAGTCCCAGGGAGAAATAGGTTTCTGCTTGGCTAACAGCAAAGATCTGGAGATACAAGTGCAGTTTTAGAGTTGCATTTGCCAGGTAGCAAAAGCTCCAGGGAGGACAAAAAGGGTCAGAACATGTGCAGTTCAGTTAGGTTACTTCAGAGTGGTGTTTCTGTTCTTCTGTCTTATCATATCCATGTCAGCACTGCAAGCTGTGGAATGAATTTTAAGCTGCTAAGCCTAGACGGATGTGATTCAATTGAGCAGGCTGACGACTATAAAACAAACTGTAGGCTCCTATAACCGGTGGTACCTTATTCTTTTTCTAAACTTCTTTGTACCTTTGTGTCATCCATATGGGTGATGATTAGCTACGCCGTATCATTAAGTGGAGAACTTTATCAACAAATTATACTAGCAGATTATTTATACAATAATTTATGAAATTATTGTTTAGAGATAGGTAAAAGTGTGTTATTTGTCATTAGAAGAGAAGGAATGCCCCATTTGGTGATTTACTCTATTTAGCTGAGTAGGAAAAATGTGCTTCTTCTGAATTTGCTTGCTGTCTCTTCCACATAGAATTCTATTAGAGATATCCATCTACCTATTTACCCGTGTGTACACACAACACACACACACACACACACACACACACACACACGCACAGCAGAGTTAAAATCTGATTAATTCCTGGATGAGTTGCCTCATCGTTGCCTCATCTCTAAAATTAATCATCAGTATGGGCATTTAGGCTAATGGGTTGACATACACTATATAATTCAGCCCTAATACTGTGCCCACTAGTGGCTTCTATGTGGATGATTGAGTAAATGACATGCACTTCCCAGGTTTAGACAAATCTTTGTGTACACATTTTAATTCTGTCTCTTTCCTTTCTCACTGATGCATAGCATCAAAGTATGTACTATCCCAAAATCTGTACTATGTTTAAACTTAGTAGTATTTATGTTAGAAAGAAGAAAAAAAAAGCAAGTGGACAGAAAGTGGCTCCATTGGAATTTGGAACAAGAGCAGCACGTGAAGGGCTGCCTTTTTGTATGCTTTCCAGGAAGAAATAGGGGAAATTCCATTTGATGGTTGGGATTTTTTTTTCTTTTATTTTTTTAAATGCATACCAAATGCAGGAAAGTAAATTGGGAAGAAATAAAAGTGAGGAGAAAGAAATCCCTTACTCTAATCAGGAAAAAAAAACCACACACACACAGAAGTTTAAGGCTGTAAAGAGCCATTTATGTCCTGAGGAAAATGCAAAGAAGGAAGAACTCAGATTTGCAGTTGGTACTTCATCTGAAACTAACTTTTTTTGCCTTTAAGTGACTATTGTGTATGATAGATTTAATCAGAGATATTTCTGTCTGCCCTTCAATTTCTTGTTCTGATTCTCTCAGTTACATTTTAAGAGAACAAGAAAGGAGAAGGGAGAGGGGGAAAAACATCTACTGAAATAGTTTACTGTACAAAATCATGACTCTTATCAAGACTGTATCACCTCCTGAAAAAGATCACAGCCAACAATATTTTTTCTATGAAAATAAATATATTTACCTTTTTTTTTTTTACACAGTGGAGACAGAAGAGAACTCTAAAACCTCATTTTAAAAAATTATTTACACTTCAGGAATCGTTCTATTTAATTCCAGAAAGGATTTCACTGTCATCCATTTTGGTGATAGTATATTAAAATGTTCAATACCTAAATGACATGAGTATCTTTTTCATTTCTTTAATAGGACTAATAAATACATTGTTGGTGAGATTTTTATTTTTAGTGTGGAACTGGGGAAAAGAGAGTATCTTACACTTAGCAATTTTTTTTTTTTTGGCCATTTTATATTGTAGTTCACGATATGTCTAGTGTGCCTTTTTTCATTACTACTTTGTCTTGAAATGATGGTATTTTGTCACTTTGAAGATACCGTTCCCTCATTATTTGTATATTTTCAAGTCATATTTCAAAGTCTAAATTAGTATTGGCTTTAACTATAAATTTCTTGGCACCTAAATATTAGTGCATTGGTTATGATTCTTGTGTTTAGTTTTTTTTTAATTGGAAAACTCAGACATTTTTGAAATAATCTGAGTGCAAAACTCCTTCTGTGATTTTATGATTATTTTTCTGATATTTTTAATTGTTTTTAAAGAGATTCATTTTTAAGACATCTTTTTAAAACACTAAGTTAAAGAACGTTAGAAACTACAGCCTCTTTTTAGACTCAGTTTTATGGGTTTGTGTGTTGTTTAGCTATGTGAGTAGAACACAAACAGGTTTGAGAAAATAGAACTAAGTGTTAGATATACAATTTGTCTCGTGGGAGTAGAAGTACGTGGACATTGTAGCCATTTGCTGATTATGGGACAGCAGTGTTTTACAAAGAAAAAGAGAAATAGTTCTTCCAGCAAGCCAATCAGGGAGAGGTCATTTGAACAGCATACCTCTTGTGTTCAGAATTTCTTTGAAGTTGTAATTTATTTATTAATGTACTTATTGTTTGTCTTCAACTCATTCACCAACTCTTCAGTGATTTCTAAAATGGATTACTCTTCATAGACGTAGAACCCTTTTTTGTTGTTGTTGTTAAATAGAGAGCTAGTTTAATTTTGTTTTGCTAGCAAACTCTTAATTTTCTCACCAGAATAAATTGGTCAGTTTTGTTTGTAAAGATGCTGGGCTGTGGAGCCTGTGCACAGTATATTGAATCTCCTCACTGACATTATAGTGGCTAAGTAATCTTTGGCAAAGCATTTAACCTCTCTGAATGTAACATGGCTCTCCAAGTGCTTCCTGTTACCTCTGGAGATAGATAGATAGGGTTGTTGTTGGTTTTCCCATTTTGCCGAACTTGTATGTATTTTGAATGTATTATATTTGTAACTAGAAAGAAGCATTAAACACATACGTTAACAAAAAAACCTCAGTAAGATGAGGAGAGAGGAAGGGGAGATGTAGCTAACACTGTTTCTTAAAGATTAAATAAGAGATGTTTTCTGTGTCACACTCAACTTGGTTAGTCTTCAGTCTTTAAAAAAATGGCTTTGTATCATATATTTTAAAATGTTTATTTATTTTTGAGAGAGAGAGAAAAAAAAGAGAGAGAGCACAGGCAGGGGAGGGCAAAGAGGGGGGACTGAGATCATGACGTTAGCTGAAGTCAGATGCTCAACCGACTGAACCACCCAGGCGCCCTGCTTTGTATCACATTTAAGCTTTAATTCTATTTTTTATAGGTAGATTTCATTTTCATTTCCAGTGTTACTGGAAAATGTGTTACTTCTTAAATAACAGATTTTTGTCTAATTGTCTTCATTGAAAAATATGTTGGGATGTGTTCATCCTCAAGATTTCACATTTTCTACTCGTTTTCCTTTAATAGCAATCCTTTATACATCCACATCTTTTCACATTCACATTCTTTATTTTTTTTCTAATTTATGCATTATAGTGGGTAGCTTTTTTCCTTCCTGCCATGTACTACTACTAACTGCTACTACTACTATTATTTTATTCCTGAGGGAATAATTAACATGCTCAGAAAGTGATGAACATCAAACTGGGGCCCTGTGTGCTTCAGGAAATTGTGTAAGAAAAGGAAGAGGGACGAAACAGCACCGGGTGCAGAATTATGGGGTGAAAGAAATCAGTGTTTCTATGAGGACATTCAAAAAGAAGGGTTGAGAGATTTAAAGGATTTTAACTCTGAATCTGCAACTCTTTCCTAAGAGTTGCATACATTTTTGTGTTTATTTGGGGTCTGGTTTGTTTAAGGTACGTAGCATTCTTATTTGTAACTATTCTCTACTTTTACTAGTGAAGATGTACTCTTGCATAAAATAAAGAGTAAAAACACTGTTGATTTTTGCCTTTAAAAAAATTAGAGATATACTGTACCATCATTCTTTAGAAACTAAATCAGATATTTACCGTACTACCAAAAGGATCTCCCTAATTTCTCAAAGGAAGAAAATGTGTCTTAACCACAATTCAGTAAGCACATTCTTGTGTGGAGCAGTGGGGTCAATAGATATTTGTTGAATGAATTGCCCGTGAAAATGCAAGCCATTTGCTTATATCGTGACCAACTGGAATAATCGTCAGAATATAAAGGTAGAAAAATGTTTCTACAAATCGGTTTGCTTTTTCTCTAGACAAGTATTTTAATAAATTAATTTTTAAATAGTTTTTTAAACAGAGAGCTTCTTTTGTCCTTCTTTTGTTAACGTTAAGTAATTAACATGAAACGATAGAATGCTATCTGCCAACACTTGCAAATTATGCCCATTAACCTCATTTTATCCCTTAAGAGGAAATTCTACTTCTAAGGGAAATAATAAGGCACAGTTGACAAAATGAGTGATAAACAGCTTAGATTAAAGCCTTCACTCTGTTCCTAAACTCATCATTAGGAAGGGCTTGGAAATTGTATTTATTGGCCTGTGTAATTTTTTCCTAATGATAAAATCAGAAGTAGTGATGAATGAGTAAAATAATGTTATCACTTTATCAGATGGTGTTGTGACTCAGTAAAAATGATCATGTTATTATCACAAAATTATATTGAGTGTTTACCACCAAGGAATTGCTTTTGTCCCTGTTTGTCCTTTTCTGAATACTCCATTTGGGCTTGCTTGCACTCTCTGTAAGCCAAGTAAAGCTCACAAAATATAACTTTGTTTTGTCTTTCTAAAAGTAATAATCTGAAGTGAATAAAATGTCAAATCCAGGAGTGATCAAGCTTTTAAGTTCTATGTTTGGAGCATAAGAATGGAGCTGCCTTCTCTCTGTCCAGCGTTCTTCCAGGTTTCTGTAGAAGCAAATGCAAATTACAAACCCTTATCTCTCTTCAGTCAAAACATGTCTATTCTTCTGAGTTCGCTCATGTTGACCTCCCAAGCCTTCCTTCCCTGTCAGGTTCCATCTTCCCCAGTTTGCTTTTGTTTGCATTTCGATTTCTCTGCACAGCTCAGTGTTTGGAGGGACTCTAACACTGTTTAGAGGGACTCAAAATAGCCTTTCTTCAGAATTTACCTACGTCCATACAATAGAGAGGCATAAGGAAAAAAGGACTGATGGCTTTTAACAGTTAAATAGCAAATATATACATATTTTAAAAGTTTATCTTACTTTATATAACTAACGGATATTCTTTCATCATTTTCCATGTTTTCTTTCATTTGAGCCTCACAATTACCTTACAAATAGATTGTGCAAATGTTACTGTCCTCATTTAATCAGTCAAAATCAAAAGCTAGACTCTCAGCTGCATCTTAGGGCCCCAAGTCCAGCAATTCTTAGAAGCTACGTGGTATGATGTAAATGCCCCTTCTAAAGAATTCACTTCAGTGTTTCCATTAGATGGCTTTTAAGCCCTGGAGTACCTCTAGCTAAAGAAACTAATTTAGGTTTTCTAATTTATTTAGTCGTCACATGATGCTGATTTAATGAGGTTGCGATTTCATGTCAAACGATACATTAACAAATCGATCATACATAGCCAGAGTATTTCTTTTGTGGGGGGATTCAACTTGATCATTGCCTGTAAAATGGAGTCAGTGTCCACCATGTACTCGTGTCATTGACACTTAACTGCATTAACTCATTAAGTGTATTTGCAAAAACGGATTCGTTTTTTACTCTTCGGTTATGGTGTCTAATTCTTTATTTGTTATAACAGCTAAATATTATCTTCCTGGTGATCACATTATGCAAAATGGTGAAGCACTCAAACACTTTGAAACCAGATTCTAGCAGGTTGGAAAACATTAAGTAAGTATTTGGTATTTTAATTCTAGTGCTTGACAAACTAAGTGAAAGATATTCTCCACAGAGAATACATGAATACCTTCTATCAACTATAGAAATTATTCAGAATGATGTTTTACTGATCAAGGTTGAGCCTTACGTTGACCATGTCACGGACATTGGTCAAAAATTAGATAATAATTTCTGTCTTCATCTCGAGCCAAGAAATTGTTTCGGTAGCTTTGTGGAAATTCCATATCACTGTAGCAATTTCATTTGAATTTAAAATGCAGTTCAAAATGATGTTCCTGTTTGCATGGCTGATATGATTATATTGTTTGTTTTGTTAAATGGCTTTCCTGATTTAAGGATTCTGAGCAGTTTCTACTTCTAATCCCGTTTTCCTAAAATAATTTTTTCTATTACTGTTGTTAACTTGGAGATTATCTGTTGTTTTCATGGCAATTAAAGAAATGTTTACTTTATTTCAATATTGAACAAAAACTACAATGTCCTATCCATGGAAAATGCTATCTAATTGAAAAAATTGATAGCTGTTGATTCATTAAGTCATTCATGGAAGCATTTTAAGAGTTATCTTTTAAATGTGAGTTAATTTAAAATTGGAGGAGGTATTATTCAAGTTGGTTATAATGGGATTGTGAAAGATATATTTTTAATGTAAAAAATGGCAGATCTATAATAAGGGCAATTTAAAAAAAAGCAATTAGATGTTTTAGATAGGTCAGTGCCAGCTTCATTGCATGTTGCATGGTAAGAGAGAGAGCTAATCTTTAGCATCTCTCTCTTTTCTTCCTTTTCCTCTTTCTGTCTTCTCATCTCCACCAGTAATTACCGTGTTTGTGATGGCTACTATAATACGGACTTACCTGGGTAAGATAGAACCCTACATTAACAAATTTATGGCATGATTTATATTTTTTACAAATCCGTCAATATCATGAATTGCCCTTAATTTTTATAATTATTTTGGAGTATCTAATTTGCTATAGTATTTTTAAACTATAATATGCCTTTGTTTTTTAATTGCTTGCCTCTGCATTTTGACTTTCTTAATTTTGACTAATTTATAAAATATATAAATGCTTTCTTATTACTTTCTATTTTAATTCTGTCTAATAATTTTGTTTCTCTTTTCTGCTTATAATGCTTTCTAGCTATGAAGATAATAAGCCATTTATCAAGTAAGATCATTAGTTAGACATGGAATGCACTGACTTTAAATCCTTTTCATTCCGTCCTATTTTCTACAGTTCTTTTCTCCTTAAGCTATTCATGATGAAATCTCTCCAAAATTATTTTATTTTGAAATTGTTCTCATATTTTTGTCCCATCTCAGCTAGGCTTCTTCATGCCTTAGTTATAAAACCTTAGGTTCACCTAAGATTAGTTTATTAGAATTTGCAGTTTAGGTGTTCAGTGATTATCTGCCATTTAACCTTTCTGTATGTGTCACATTATTCAGTGTCATGAGTACACCACAGGAATAAGAATATAGGAGTAAGCTAATTAAGGATTCCTTAATTCCTTTTACTAAGATGCACATAAAAGTCAATAAAGTCAGGGGGGATGTGTTACACCTTGTATTTTAATATAGTTTTGATACTTTGTTAATGCTGGAGTGAGAAAAGGTCATACCTGCTGTCGCTGTTTTCTCTGGAGGCTGCAGTACTAAATGCTATTGTTCTTTCTCTAATCAATGAAAGGTTAAAGCCAAAATGCTGTTGAGTTTGAATGTGAACATAGAGAAAGTCAACTGCTACTACTGATATGTGAATATTTAAGTGTGATACGTGTTGTTCTCTCATTGGACTCGTTAATAAAATTCACTCTATTTTTTCAGGTCTTGGGTGCTTGGCGCTTTTGCTCTTCTGTGTCTTCTTGGCCTAACCTGGTCATTTGGGTTGCTTTTTATTAATGAGGAGACTATTGTGATGGCATATCTCTTCACCATCTTTAATGCTTTCCAGGGAGTGTTCATTTTCATCTTTCACTGTGCTCTCCAAAAGAAAGTAAGTGAAGACACTGCGGAGCTCTGCCGGCTTGTTCTTTGGCTTGAAATTAATAGGTGAAATAGAGAAGGTTGTACAGTTTTATAGCTGGCAGATTACCAAATAGAATCACATTTTTAATCTCCAGTTGGTTGTAATGCATGTCTGGAAATGCAGGCTTCGTAGATAAAATATGTCAATCCCAATCATCTTTTGGATCTCGTTTTGGGAATATTATAAACCAGACACTAAACCTAGTTTAAGAGTTCTTCGTTGCTAGTGGGGCCTACAAAAATGCTCCTCGTGCAAGGGGTGTACGAGATAACAAAAAGGTTAAGTAGTCTCATGCTTTGCTCGATGAAGGGAATGCAGCGGTCCAAAACGAAATTGAGCATAAGGATAAGTGACCTTGATTTTAAAAGCACCAGACGTGCAAACAATTAATATTAATGTTACCTTTTGAGTAGTTGTGAAAGATCTAAAACCCAGTAATTTAATATCTCATGTCTTATTATTTTGTCCTGATTTTCTGTTAAGTGGAGTCAGCAAAAATGATTCAAAAACGAAAGTTAAAGATGAAACATTTGCACGAACATGTAAACTAAGAGAATAGCTTAGCCTCCATTTAACTAGGTATCATCCTTTCTCTGTCTGCGTATCTAATATAGTCTTTTTATTCTGTTATTACTAGTTGGTCACTAAATTGAACAGAGAAATAGAATTGTGAAAGCAAAAACGATTATGTTTTCAGTCCTGACAAGATGATAGTGTTGTCACTTCCATCAGTTGTTGAGGAAGCTGTAATTTTGAGATAATGACGGTGGCATCTGCAGTACTGACAGATCACGCGCATTCACAGCAATATAGGCATTAGGCAAAACCAATGTTGGAGGGTATTATTTGGATAAAATGCCATTTTGATTGCCATCGTCTTGGTCATGCCACGTTTCAGAGCAGTTAATAGCCATTAAATGTAGAAGACATTTTTTTCTGAGGTATCAGGTGTTACTTAATAACCCTGAACTTTAATTTTCTAAACATTATACAGGTATAACGTTGTAATTATTGTGGCTTTTACTATTTCTTACACAAGTGAGCATTTTGTATACGTGTATGTGATCACATACCATAATTTCTTCCAAATGTGTTTGACATAAAGCATAAATTTGGCAGAGAAAGACTGAGGTGGTCATTATTTCCTCAGAGAGGTGTGCGGATTGATTGAACAAAGAGATTCTGCTGTGCTTTCTAGTTAACAATTATGTTTTGGAAACACTGTGTTGCACTGCTTTTGAACACATTCTACTTAGTCCGGGATATGTCCTGTTGGGTGCTGCCAGGATGAATGGTTAAGAATATGACATAAAATGATTTAGTTAAAATCACACTTCTTACTGCTCGAGTGAGCATATTTGGGCGAAGAAAATGCTTTGAAAGTTCAACTCCATTGTTATTTGTTCTAACAGGTGTCGTTAAATAAAGCTAAGAGGATGAAAATGCAAGCGCACTTAGATTTAAAAGGTCATCTAGTAACTTTAATTCTCCAATTCTTCAAGGAATAAGTGTCACAGTCATGGTCTTTGTAGGCAGATACAGAACATAGAACTCTGAGGAGGGAAAAGTGTTTTTAGTGTTTTTGCAACCCACTAGAAAATAATTTCTTAGGCAGCTTCTCCTCCTCGTCTGTTCTGATTTCATTCTGGCTCTAAGCCCGAGCAAAACTTGTTCACATGCCAAGAGAGCTGCACAGAATCCAGCCCTCTTCTCCACTCCCCCACCTCCCCAATTCTGTACCACCTCTCTAGGTGGGGCCCTATTATTTAGCAGTTGTTTGGACTTTACTTTTTAAAGTTCACTTTAAATTTTCTTCGGGCCTAACAGCTTTTCCATCTATTCATATATCCAAGCTTCAGGGGAAAAGGGAAATTACATGGGTATCTCATTAATGTGAATGGAAATTGCATAAATAGTTCCCTTGTGTGCTAATGAAGTGAATAGGCATCTTAGACTCTCTACACTAAATGTTAAAGCTAGACACATCAGAAAATGAAGAAAACATTCCATCCTAATTAATAGCATATGTATCAAAGTACTTTTTTTTCTTTATTCTTGTGCCAAAGTAGTCTTGTCATTATAAAGAGGTTACCCGCAAAACTATGCAATCCAGTAAAAGAAGTTTATGTATTGACCTACGTAAAAGGACATGAAGCGTATAAACTTTAAATGACTGAATTATGTGTGGTTAAATGTAATTAAGCGAGGAAAGTACTAATTTTTTGTCATATTATTATGAAATATAAAACTGGGGTTACTAAGTATGTAGATAGACTAAAGCTTTAAAATATTTTATATACATATGTATGTATATAAATAACACTTGTATAATAATAAGGCATAAAGCATTTCCACATATTACATCACATTTAGAAGGTCTTCCTAGCCAGTCTGGTAGACAGAGATATTTTTCTTATTACTGTGTCAGCCATTTCAGTTGAACTTGGTTTTGTACATTCATTGTATTTTCTCCACTGAAAAGTGTTAGTGGAACTTACTCCTCTCAGTCGTCTCCACTGCTCATTTAGAGAAAAGAGGGGCAAGTATATTTGTATTAATCTCTCGGTCTCGTGGTTCTTCAATGCAGGTACGCAAAGAGTACGGCAAGTGCTTCAGACACTCCTATTGCTGCGGCGGCCTCCCAACTGAGAGCCCCCACAGTTCAGTGAAGGCATCGACCACCAGAACCAGCGCTCGCTACTCCTCTGGCACACAGGTAACAAAGAATTTGACAGCGTCTTTAATTAACCTTCTTTATAGAAAGCCTACTGAGACATGTTCTGTTCAGATGCACTAATTGTCTCCTCGTTATAATGATCTAGGTAGCAAATACTTACATTTTTAGTACTTTGGTTTTAATTTCTTCCTAAGTATTTCTTCAAGGTGTTTCTTGAGGTGTGAACATCCATTTTTGAGAGTGCATCCTTCTCTTAGAAGTCTATCATCATTTGGGGGATATTCGAAAGTTCTATAGCCATAGTGCTCTCTCACAGTGGGCACTCAATAAACATGTGTTGAATAATCAATCATCTCCTCTTTTTTAAAAAGGCCATTAAAAGTAAAACTTTTTAGGAGTGGAAGATTAAATATTCTTTAGTACAGAAGCAACAAAGCAGTATAGACTTCCTTAGTTTTAGACCAGAATCCACACACATTTCTTTTTAAAGGCCACCAGATAATCCTACACAGATTGTTCAGGGTAGATCTTTGTGTGTCTTTAAGGTGAGCTTGGGGAAACTAACATAACATATGTCTTGCTATTTTATATTAATAGAGTCGTATAAGAAGGATGTGGAATGACACTGTGAGAAAACAGTCTGAATCTTCTTTTATCTCAGGTGACATCAATAGCACGTCAACACTTAATCAAGGTCAGTTACTAGGAAAATTTGAGTTTACAATATAAATTTTGTACCTTTTGCCAATTTACAAGAATTTCAGAGAAAACACTGATATTTTTTCCTCTCAAAATAGGTTTACATCACAAGCTCTTAAACCTGTTGAGTCAACTTTTATCCTTTATGAAAGTACATATAAATTCATCTTGTTCAGTAATGTAATGCAAAAAGTATACTTTCAAAGTCCACGTTAACAGAATGAGCCTGGAAAAAGTAATTGCTAAGAACATACTTTGCCACAGATTAAACTGTTTTCCTTTAGTGAACACAAATCCATCCTTTCTGAGGCATTTATGGAAGTTTTCTTTTTAAAACATTAACATAATTAGAATAATTACTCTTCACATTAAACAGTGCCAATTTTGCAGTGAAAATTCTTATTTGTAAAAGTATTTTATTTTACACTTCTTTCAGAAAGTACAAAATCAGTATCAAAAACCTTTACAGTAAGTCTTCATAAACAAACAGTTAAGTACATGAGAATCCCAAAGCAATTTTTTTCTATTTGAATTACTAGTTTTAGTGTCTTTACGGCTTGAAACATCATATAATCAATATAATTCCTAACTTAAAATAAGCTGGCAAATAAAATACTAAAGACACAAGCGCATATATAAACACATAACCCTGAATGCAAGCTTAGTAAGTTTGAATTTGGTATGAAAAAATCACATTATTGTATATATCCTTAAAAAGGTAATTTATCCAGCTAATTTGTCTTGATGTACTGATTTGTAATATAATATAACGTGCTATATATTATCACAGATATTAAAGACATTTTTCACTGTTGACATTGTTCTGATGAGATTCTGGTTTAAAATGAAAACAAGGAGTATGTATGACATCAAAACCAACTTGAATTTTAAAACATTTTTTTGCCAAATTACATTAGCTATGCAAAACGTATGTTTGATAAGTATTGAAAGGTTTGTAATTTGTCAATTAAGAGTGAGTGAAATGTGTGTTTATTGCATTACTCTGATGTTTTACCTAATTCTGTTAAGATGACTATCAAAAAGGAAATGAATTATTCAATGATTCATTTTTGAAACCTGGCAAATAAGATTACAGAATGAAAATTCTCACGATATGGAGTTTGTGAATGGTCTAATAATTCGTTATGTACACAGCCTCCTTCTTCCCCCTCGGCATGTGTGTGCTCTTGCATTTACTAAGAGAAGCTTTGTGCAACGTGTCCTACTTTTTTATTTGTTTGTGAAAGTTGTTTTTCCTCCTGCTTGTGTCAAAGTTGGTATTAACACAGATGTTTTCATGAGGGATAATCCCACACCTGTAAATTCTGGAAGTTTGAGATTCCCTCTTCTGGGCCTCAGTGGTTAGGTTTTTAATATTAAGCAGTAACATCTTGAAACATAATGTTGATCTCTGTGCATTTAATTGCCATTTTTGTTTAAAAGTGATTTTGTATAAATTAGTAAATGTCATCCTCAGCAGGTGTTTACTTGGGGGACTTAGAAAGCACCTGTGAATTACTGAAATTTAACTTCCCTCTCCCCTTTCTCCTTCAAATTAGTAGTTCAAATACAGTCAGAAAATTTCAGCAGATTATCCGTTGCCAACTTGTCCACTACCCTTGATGAATACAAAAAGTACTTTACTGCAACTATAACACGAAAAATAAGAGAACTGATGTACTTTTTTTTTCTGTTTCTTTGCTTTAGGAATGACTGGCAATTACCTACTAACAAACCCTCTTCTTCGACCCCACGGCACTAACAACCCCTATAACACATTGCTCGCTGAAACAGTTGTATGTAATGCCCCTTCAGCTCCTGTATTTAACTCACCAGGTGTGCTTATACTTACGAATAAAACTACCTTTCTTTGCTGCTAAACAGAGCTCTGATCTTTACCCTGTTTCTAGTATACTCAAGTTGCCATATATTTATTATTTCCTCTTTGATTTCTCAATTTAAAAGAATTACTGTATTGCCCATGCCAGGCTTCTAAAACTGCACTATATTATAGTAAAAATTCAGTCATGATGGTATTTACCAATAATTATCCATGTTTTCAACACAGGTGGCATAAATCTTAATATATTATTACAGGACTGACATCACATGGTCCGAGAGCCCATCTTCAAGATTTATATCATTTAGAGGTATCCTATCTATGTAATATACTGTTTAGTTTACTCTAAAGCTTGCGGACAGAATTTGCTTCTGGAATGAATTAGCTAATAAAGATAATTTGGATGCCTAGGTATAGAAAACTACATCCAGCATTATCAATGTAACCAAACTATAGTATAGTGCAGCTTTATGGGAGTTTTTTTTTTTTCTTAAAAAAACTTTGAGAATAAAGTTAATATTAGCCAGTTTATACCTATAGTTTTTTATTGGGGGAGGGGGAGAGATTGTCACTAACCCATCCTGTATAACTATGTTTTCTAATAGCTTTTTTTTTAAAAAAAAAAAAAGCACTTGTATTTAATATTAACAGAATTTTCAAGATTTTGGTAAAAGTTATCACGTAATTATTGCTAGCATGTAATATTTATTTGTGGTTGGTATTTGCCACTAAATTAAAGAACTTCGTTTCCGTTTGGTTTTTTTTTCTTTACTTGAAATTCTTTTTTAACGTAACTGCGGTTTCTCTTTTCATTCTCTTGTTTTTCTTACTTTCCTTATGCTTTCCTCTAGCAACCTACAGAGAGACAAGTATGGGAGTCAAACTTAACTTTGCCTATCAAATGTAAATTTTTTCAGCATGATTTTTAACCGGCACAATTAAAACATAACTAGCAGTCATGAAGTAGACTCAGCGGGCAAGTGGTTCACAATTTCCAACTAAAGTGTTACCAAATTCAAACAGTACATCTATCTGTACTGCCTTTTGTCAGTAATAGAGGTCTGTAGCAAATGCTGTCCATACTTAAGTATACGCAATGCTGAAATAATTTGCTCTTTGAAGCCTGAGGTGCTGTCAACCAGAATGCTTAATAATTGACTTATCATTTCTGCATTCCCACAGTAATCTTGCTACAGGCTGTGGAAAGTCTTCAAGTGAATTACCTGAACTTGGGCAGAAAAAGTTGCCTCTTCAAAACCAGTCAAAGATGTGCTTAAATCTGCAGTATATCATAGAAAACACCTTTTGGATTAGCCAGTATATATTTTCATGTTTATTAAGCAATGATAAAAAGAAAGAAAAAAATGACCAGACTGAACCTCTGTGGAGGAAACAAATGCTAACAAGTGCTCTGTGTGTCGCCTGTAACGTACAACACTAAATGTTTTCTAAGTAAAGATGGTGGCACATGCATGAATCGAGAAAGCTAGAAAATTGCGTCAGTCAAGCCAAAGGAAGCCTTACAAATGCTATCATGACTTCCTTTTGTTATACGTGGCGCAGGATAAAAATTACAGTGTCCGTTTTTCAAATGTAGAAGTTGGATCAGAGTTTCTCAGACAATATGAGTCACCAACAAACACCCCCCCCCCCCACACACACACACTTTCTCCTGTTTCTGCTAATGAGAACTTCTTGAACAGTTACCACATGTTTATTGGTCGTGAAATTGAGTTTTCTAGGATAATCTGCAGCTTTAAGAGCGGAGTCAGCACTAAAAAGGGAAATTTCCTATTTTTTCCAAGAATTCAATTTTTCCTAGACTCCTCCAAGCCTTGCATACAATGCAGCAGCCTCACAGTGGTCAGTTTCATTTCAATAACATCATTTCATTTTTTTTTTCCAGACCTATCTGTAAACAAGTGATTTTTTTTTTCTCTAGGATTTTGAGAATGAATAACCTAACTTTCCATGGTGCAGACCATTTAATTTTCTCTGAAACTTTTGATTTTCATTTGCCTGAAAAGCACTGTGATGTCTTAGTTTACATGTTTATGTGTCTGTAGAAAATACAACTCTGATTCAAAGAGAGCATGTTACCATATTTTTTTTCCTCCTAAACCTCTTCTCATATCTTCAGCAGATGTATCCAATCTTTCATTCCTTTAGAGATAAAATTATATTAGCCAAGGCTGACACCCTTTTCCCATTCCATAGTTAATATTTATTATTGGTTTAATTTCTGTGACCCATACTTAAGAAACCTCCAACATTTCTGCGTTTAACCTCCATGCCCATGGTGTCTGTGGGCCAGTCTCGTACCGTAGACTCTCCTGGTTCATTCGGTGCTGTCACTGTGACTGATGCAGACTGCAGGGCTGCAGGCAAACTTTGACCATTAGGAGCCTGGGGCCATTGCTGTTAGAGAGAGTCTTAGTGCCAAAAGAACAAAAACTCAAGATAATGAATATTAAAGGAAAAAGTAAAAGGCTGCTATTGCTGGTAATCTAATTTGTTGAACCCTTGCTCTGACTAAGTTGCTGAGAAGCTTAGAAATTCTTCATCATGTTACAATAAATCATTTTACTTTCTTTTATATATCAGCTACTCTTAGGCCAGATAGCCTGAGCAGACAGACATGATGTGAGTTGTCCAAAGTGAGTCATTCCACCTGCTGTCTATCGTGTTGTTGGATGGTGCTTGTGGGCCCCTGGTCCAGTCAGTATGAGAGATGGCTGTGGCTGTCTTTGTTTAACATGAATTCTTTGTACCTGTCCCATTTTTTTTTCATTCTTTTTTTTACTTCATCTCCAGAAAAAGGAAATGTTAGAATGTTGTTTAAAAAGTTGCTTGCCAGTTATGTGGGTTGATGTTGTACATTTGCCTTCGGTTTTTGTATGTGACTTATTCCTTTTTAATTTAGTGTTGTTTAGGACAAATTCTGTTAATTTTATTTTTACAAACCATAGTCTCGTACTTTAAAATGTAAATGTCACTAATGAATTGCTTTGCATTAACTATGCAAGGGCATGGAGTGAAGTCTTCTTTGTGAGAGTGTCAGAGAGATTTGACCAAAAAATCAATTAATACTTACTGTCTTCCCCAAATTGATAAAGTAATATTCCGTATGCCGTCTTCCCTCCCTGGAAAAAATGTAGTATTCTTTCACACTTTCTCCTGTTATCTAAGGGGTTGCAACTGTCTACAGTTGGGAACGCGGGAGAGCCTGGCACTTTTCGAGGGTTAGCTTTCAAATACAACTTTGTCCTGAACGACATTAAAAAGTTTTGTGCAAAAGAAGTAAAGGCTCTCTGGGAAGGAACAGAGGCAATAACGGAAACCCCCTCCCTTTTCCGTTTCAGGACATTCACTGAACAATGCCAGGGATACAAGTGCCATGGATACTCTACCGCTAAATGGTAATTTTAACAACAGCTACTCACTGCGCAAGGGGGACTATAACGACAGCGTGCAAGTCGTGGACTGTGGACTAAGTCTGAATGATACTGCTTTTGAGAAGATGATCATTTCAGAATTAGTGCACAACAACCTTCGGGGCGGCGGCAAGACTCACAACCTCGAGCTCGCGCTACCCGTCAAGCCCGTGCTTGGAGGCAGCAGCAGCGAAGATGACGCCATCGTGGCCGACGCTTCGTCTTTCATGCACAGCGACAACCCGGGGCTGGAGCTCCATCACAAAGAGCTCGAGGCACCGCTCATTCCTCAGCGGACTCACTCCCTTCTGTACCAGCCCCAGAAGAAGGTGAAGCCCCAGGGGACTGACAGCTACGTCTCCCAGCTGACGGCCGAGGCGGAGGACCACCTGCAGTCCCCCAACAGAGACTCTCTCTACACAAGCATGCCCAATCTTAGAGACTCTCCCTATCAAGAGAGCAGCCCCGACGTGGAAGAAGACCTCTCTCCCTCCAGGAGGAGTGAGAACGAGGACATTTACTACAAAAGCATGCCAAATCTTGGAGCTGGCCATCAGCTTCAGATGTGTTATCAGATCAGCAGGGGCAACAGCGATGGTTACATCATCCCCATTAACAAGGAAGGGTGTATCCCTGAAGGAGACGTGAGAGAAGGACAAATGCAGCTGGTGACAAGTCTTTAACAGTGCAGCTGCGGAATCCCAGGGGCCGCGCGCAAGTATTCGTGACGACTCCGCGGGCCCCGCGCAGCTCCCTCGGCCACCGCCTGAAGAGATGGCCCTGTTGACCTGTGGTTCTCCAGTGTAAAAAGAGGACTGAACCTTGAAGTTCTGTGAATTTTTATAAAACGTACAAAAACTTTGTATATACACAGAGTATACTAAAATGATTATTTGTTACAAAGAAAAGAGATGCCAACCAGGTATTTTAAGATTCTGCTGCTGTTTAGAGAAATTGTGAAGCAAGCAAAGCAAAACTTTCCAGCCATTTTACTGCAGCAGTCTGTGAACTAAATTTGTAAATACGGCTGCACCGTTTTTGTAGGGCCTGCATTGTATTATATACAAGACGTAGGCTTTAAAATCCTGTGGGACAAATTTACTGTACCTTACTGTTCCTGACAAGACTTGGAAAAGCAGGAGAGAGATTCTGCGTCCGTTTGCGGTTCACTGCAAATCTTTTACATTAAGGCAAAGATTGAAAACATGTTTAACCACTAGCAATCAAGCCACAGGCCTTATTTCATATGCTTTCCTCAACTGTACAATGAACTGTTCTCATGAAAAATGGCTAAAGAAATTATATTTTGTTCTATTGCTAGGGTAAAATAAATACATTTGTGTCCAACTGAAATATAATTGTCATTAAAATAATTTTAAAGAGTTTGAAGAAAATATTGTGGAAAGCTCTTGGTTGCACATATGTTATGAAATGTTTTTTCTTACACTTTGTCATGGTAAGTTCTACCCATTTTCACTTATTTTCCACTGTACACAGTGTTCTGCTTTGACAAGTTCGTCTTTATTCTTGCATTTAAATTTCTTATTGCCAAAAGAGCGTGTTCTGTGGGGGGAAAAAACTCTTTGAAGCCAGTTACGCCATGCCTTGCACAAATGTGGTGAAATCTAGAAAAGAGTGTGTGTTCCCCCTCTGTTTATTCTTGAACAGAGGGCAGTGAGGGCACTGGGCACTTCTCACAAACTTCCTAGTGAACAAAAGGTGCCTATTCTTTTTTAAAAAAGAAAATAAAACCTAAATATTACTCTTCCATATTCCTTCTGCCTATATTTAGTAATTAATTTATTTTATGATAAAGTTCTAATGAAATGTAAATTGTTTCAGCAAAATTCTGCATTTCTTTTCATCCCTTTGTGTAAACCTGTTAATAATGAGCCCATCACTAATATCCAGTGTAAAGTTTAACACGGTTTGACAGTAAATAAATGTGAATTTTTTTCAAGTAGTTAACGTGCACTTTTATGTATGATACGTGATTGGCTTTAACACACTGGTCCTTTCTTACCCCTCCCCCCACCAACCCCCACTGCCCCATGGCATACATAGGTCCTCTCATAATAATAACCCATGGGAGGGG